>NW_019154158.1:1939856-2094856 GCF_002288905.1 Enhydra lutris kenyoni
TTGGTTAGATTTTAGTTCTTTTATTTCTCCAGAAAGGGCTTTTATATCTCCTGAGAGGGTTTCTCTAATATATTCCATGCCTTTTTCGAGCCCAGCTAGAACCTTGAGAATCATCATTCTGAACTCTAGATCTGACATATTACCAATGTCTGTATTGATTAGGTCCCTAGCCTTCGGTACTGCCTCTTGTTCTTTTTTTTGTGGTGAATTTTTCCGCCTTGTCATTTTGTCCAGATAAGAATATATGAAGGAGCAAGTAAAATACTAAAAGGGTGGAAACAACCCCAGGAAAATATGCTTTAGCCAAATCAAAAGAGATCCCAAATCGTGAGGGGGCACAAAGGGGATAAAAAGTGGTCAGAAAGAAAAAAAAAACAATTAAAAAAAGAAAACCGATAAAGAAAAAATATGAAAAGGACAAAATATATATATATATTATATAAACTATTTAAAAAACGTTAAGAAAGAAAATGGTAAAAGTTAAAAAAAATTTAGCAGAAGAAGAGAAAAAAAATTGAAAAAGAAAAAAAAATTAACTTAACTGCAAGGCTAAAGAGTCATGTGGAGAAAGCCATGAGTTCCGTGCTTTGCTTTCTCCTCCTCTGGAATTCCGCTGCTCTCCTTGGTATTGAAACTGCACTCCTTGGTAGGTGAACTTGGTCCTGGCTGGGTTTCTTGTTGATCTTCTGGGGGGAGGGGCCTGTTGTAGTGATTCTCAAGTGTCTTTGCCCCAGGCGAAGTTCCACCGCCCTTACTCGGGGCCGGGCTGAGTAATCCGCTCGGGTTTGCTGGGTTTGCTTTCGGGAGCTTTTGTTCCCTGAGCGCTTTCCGTAGAGTTCCGGAGGGCGGGAATGAAGATGGCGGCCTCCCGGTCTCCGGCCAGGAGGAGCTGAGAGCCTGGGGCCCCACTCCTCAGTGCACCCTCAGAGAACAATGCCCAATTACTCTCGTCACCCTGGCCTTCGTCCGTGCTCCCAGCTGACCGAGCCTGCGACCGCTTCAAGGTTACCCCGAGCTTAGAGCTCACTCCTCGGCTCTGTCTCTGTAGCCGGCTTCTCCGTTCTAATACTTGTAAGCTCTGCAACACTCAGACACCCCCGATCCTTCTGTGACCCTGCGGGATCTGAGGCTGTGCTGACCCCGCCTGGGCTTCACCCCGGTTAAGCCTCTGGAGCGATGTCCCTCAGCGGAACAGACTTTTCAAAGTCCCGATTTTGTGCTCCGTTGCTCCGCCGCTTGCCGGGAGCCGGCCCCTCCCCCCGCGGTCTATCTTCCCATCACTTTGGATTCACTTCTCCGCCACTCCTACCTTTCAGAAAGTGCTTGATTTTCTGTTTCTTGAGTTGTTGTTCTTCTTCTCTTTGATCTCCCGTTGGATTTGTAGGTGTTTGCAATCTTTAGATAAGCTATCTAGCTGATCTCCCGCTACCTGAAGTAGTCTCAGCCTGCTACTTCTCCGCCATCTTGACTCCTCCTTGGATGATCTTTTTTGAGCTAATAATCAGAACATATTTTATGATGTATAGTTTTCTAATATGTGAATTTGTTGACGTAAGAGTATCTGCAAAGATTTTAAATATGTGTTATTAAAAAATCACCTTCATTTAAAAAATAATATTATAGGAAATCATAGCCATCTTAGAAAACCCTATATATATCATCCTGATAACTGTGGGAAGTTGATATCTCTTTTTTTTTATTTTGTCAATTCTCATGTGTTAAAAAATTTTATTTCATTTAATCGAAAACTTTTACTTTTCTCCATCTCAGATAAAGACAAATACATATTTATCAAGAAGTTATTGTTATACTATTGGGGTGCCTGGGTGGCTCAGTGGGTTAAAGCCTCTGCCTTGGGCTTGGGTCATGATCTCAGGGTCTTGGGATCAAGCCCCACATCAGGCTCTCTGCTCAGTGGGGAGCCTGGTTCCCTCTCTCTCTATGCCTGTGATCTTGTGATCTTGTGATCTCTGTCTGTCAAATAAATAAATAAAATCTTAAAAAAAAAAAGAAGTTATTATTATACTATTAATGCGCAATTGTTATAGGTGTGAACCTTCTCATTAAGGAATTGAAATGTTAAGGAGAAGTATCCAAAGCAAGGGAATAAGGAAAAGGGATGCCTGTGTGTCCTTCTAATGCCATTCCAGAACATTATCTAACAAGACCACTCAAAGATTTTTTTCCCCTGGGGTAACTTAGATTAGTTTGACTTGCTACTTACTATTGATTAGTGGTGACATGCTATGCATTTGTAGGTTTTTGTCCAGTCAGAATTCAAATGATTTCTGTTTGGAATTAAAAATAACAGTAATTGTTATGCTATATTTCTCTAAAGTTATTAACTGCTCTTTTCAAAAAAAAAAAGAAAGAAAAAGAAAAAAGATTTATTTATTTAATAGAGAGAGAGGGAGAGAGAGAACCTATGGTCGGGCTGGGGGTGAGGGGTGAAGGAGAGACTTCCCAAGCCGACTTCCCACTGTGTGCAGAGTTCCATGTAGGGCTCCATCCCATGACCCATAAGATCATGACCTGGGCCGAAACTAAGAGTTGAAAGGTCAACCAGCTGAGCCACCCAGACACCGCTATTAACTGCTTCTCAATCTAATTTAGTGATCATCTTCCAACATTCTTAAAACAATGTAGTCTTCAAATGGCCTTTGACCAAATTTTGTCATTCTCTAGTCTCAATTTTGAAAATTATACTTTTACAATCGTTACCTTTGTCATAAAATTCTAAGAATGTTTCAAAGACACTGATACCCCTAATTACACTGGCCTGAAAATCAGGTGATGCTAGATTAATCTTGGTTGTAAATGATATTCTTGGGGAAAGCACTAAAAGACCATTTTCAAAAGGGTGTTTGGTTCCTGAGAGGAATGTGGGTCAATTAATATTGATTTGGATAGGGAGACAGAAAGGATGGGATGTGAAAGGAATTGAGAAGAGCAGAGAATGGGGTTTATTTTATATTTTTCCAGGATACATTTTGATACAATTAACTTTAAAAAAGCAACAAAGAAATCACTGGCATTGATGCCGGTTTTAATTTTTTAATTTTAATTTTTTTAGTTTTAATTTTTTCTTGTACTTTTAGGTGACATTTCAGAAAAAAACAATCAGGATTCAAGATACATAAACACTCTCTTACATATCTCCTGTGGGAAAAAAATTACTTGTAAGTGTGAGAGAAGATATTCATCTTAGAACATTTACCTGTTTACAGCTGTCACTTTTGGGAGTATGTCACTTAAATAAGAGAAAATATTTATGTACTCAGTTTAAGGCTTTAAGGACATATTTTGCCTCATACTTGTGAAAGGAATGCTCTCTCTCCAGTGTTATTGAATGCAGACAAAGTTAAGCATTCTAATATGCAACAATTTAGGGCTGTTGTGAGAGCAAACGGGTGGGGAATTAAAAAAAAAAAAAGATCAAGAACCAAAGGATATCTAGTTGAAAACTTCTCCCTTGTGTAACAGCATGTGGATAATTTAGAGATCTTCCAATGGCTTAATAAAGCCTTAAATAAATCACCTATGAGGTTAAAATTCAAACTTTACACCTTATAATTTGAGACTCACTAATGAATAAAAGAACCACTTTATGCTGATTTTTGTTGGCAATATTTGTTAAATGACCTATGTTGAACTAGTTAATTCAGGTTCTGGATGGGGTATGAATATGGGGAAGTTGATATTAGAAATTTAAAAAAAATCACGTTCCATATGTGCAGGCCACATTCAACTGGTTTTCCTAGGCTGGGTCCCTGAGTAAATTAGGGCTTCTGAACCTTGAAACACAGTCATGGTGCATGGTGATAGCTCTGGAGTCTTTGACTCAGAGTCCCCTCATGCCCCTTAATGGCTCAGAGCAATGCTGAAATGCTTCAGGCGCTCTTTCTTCCTTCTGTGGCTAAGCTTCCCCTGGCAGACTGCTGATACAAGCAGTATAGGCAGTGAACTAAAATGCCTTGTGTTGCGCAGACACTGATAGAACTGCCCTTCTGTTGTCCCAGAACCTGTTTAGGGCAATGTTAATTCCAGTGATAGGTGTTTTCCACTTTGAACAAGGAGTAGGAAACTCTCAGAGCTATACAATTTAGGCACAATTAGTGGTGGCCAGGATGGAATTACATGAGGTCCATTAACATGGTGCCAAATATTCAGGACTTCTGAAGATATCCAAAACTATGTATTAATGTTCTACTTGATGTCATACTTAAAAGAGTACTAAAAAAAAACACAAAAAAACAAAAAAACCCTAAGGTCTTAGATGTGTTTATATTGTTGATATGCAGAGTCTGTTGAAACAGATATGCTGCGAATGGTGATTTTCTTTTTTCTTTTTTTTTTTTTTAATTTATTTGACAGACAAAGATCACAAGTAGGCAGAGAGGCAGGCAGAGAGAGAGAGGAGGAAGCAGGCTCCCTGCTGAGCAGAGAGCCCGATGCGGGGCTCGATCCCAGGACCCTGGGATCCTGACCTGAGCCGAAGGCAGAGGCTTTAACCCACTGAGCCACCCAGGCGCCCCTGAATGGTGATTTTCTAAGCAAAGACGAATCACACTGATTTCTGAAACCCAATGTGACTAATATCAAGGTCTGGGAGCTACTAGAGTTAAAAATGGTCTATTGTCATCTAGATCTAGATAAGATAAACTTCATCCCTCATTATTTCTACCATAATATATACAGAAAATAAAATTATCATAGACTTAAATCCTCATTTCCCAACCTTTTCTAACAAAACCATTGTTAACTTGTATTACAGTATAGTTGGGCATGCATGAGATGGACAAATTCATGTGACGAGCTCTTCTACTCATGGGGAAAAAGGACATGGAGAAGCAGACCAAGCAGGATACTGAAGAGCCTTGATTATCAGAGCCAGACATCCTATTTTAGAATCCTAGGTCACTGCTTACTAGTGTGTCATTTTCCACAAGTCCCTGAAACTCGGCTTCATTTCCGTCACCTGTGAAGTGGCAATAATAATGGTACACACACCTTAGGGTTATTGTGAGAATGGGTTAATGTATGTACGCAAAGTATTTAGAACATTGTGTAGCACAGAGCATGCCCTTTATGAATATTTGATAGCATTATTATTGCCATTATGCACACCGGGACCCTGTGTTTCAACATAAATAGGCCTTCTCTCTGTTTCTCTTTCCTTCTCTGTTTCTCTCCCACTCTCTTTCTTTTTTGGCAGACACTGAAAATTTCCCTCTAGTGCCCAGCTGGCCGGCCTGCCTGCCTGCCTGCCTTCCTTCCTTCCAGTAATAGAACTTCTCCCCTGCCTAATCAAGCTTGAACAGGAACATGCTGGTGACTATTTTTTTAAAACTCCTTTGCCTGAAACTTTCTGTAAAGTTTCCCCTCCTCTCAGTACTTCCCCACTTTCCTGGGACTAGAATACAGACAAAGTACTGGTGACCTAGCTTCAACCATGCAAATAAAAGTAACACTAGTGGCCAGAAGAGAATTTATATAGAAGGAACCTGATTCCCTAGATGACTTTGTGAATCTGAGCCATCTACTGACCTTTGATCACCTATCTATATTTTGCCAGTGACTAAAAAAAAAAAAAAAAAAAAAAAAAGACTTTTATCTTATTGAACAACTATATTTTGGATCTTTTTTTCATAGCAACTAGCCTATATACCCTGAGCAACTCGTCTCTCTCTGTCTCCATTTTCCCAATAGTAGATTAAACATAACCACTTTATGTGTAGGGTTGTTATAAAAAGAGAATGCTTAAAGAAAATGTTTAACATGGAAACCGGCATATTATGTTACCATTCTTTTCTGAATGTAGAATCACTCTTCTTATCATTACATTATTTATTTGACTATTTATGTATATAAAATATTTTTCATATTTGTTTCTTTTCTGTAGGCTTTTTAGTTTTCCAAATTGTATCTCCAAAAACAGGGTAAATAAAATTGTCAGCTACATCATAGGTAATGCGGTGTTGTATGTATTTGAAAGATCACTTAGTCCAATTCTCATAAATGGTTTTTGAAAAAAATTTGCTTGGTCAAAACAGCTTAGAATATTTATAAATACTTTGCCCCACCCCATCCTTTTGAAATTTTCAGTTCTCATGAACATATTAAGAGACGGAAAATTCCTATAGAAAGAAATCTGCTTTACAATTTGATGCATTGTGTGAAAAACATAATGTTTGACCTGTGAACATATTTCCTTTTTGTAATGCAAATTAATATCACACAGAAGAGTATTATTAAGAACAGAGTTTAAGAAATGATTATCTAGCCTGATGCACATTTGGAAATGTGTAAAAACATTTCATTTTTCTCCTTGTCAAAATTAATGGGTAGAGGCAAGGACATATAATGGGTGAGAGTCAGGGACCCACATTCCCCCGTGACAACATTTTGTCCACTGAGAAACACTACTTTCTACTCTACTTCTTTTAGGGACTGGTGGACAGTTGAAAGGGATGTTATTGATGAAAGGCATGTATTGCACCTTGAAACTAAACCCAGATCAGACTCCTTATCTTGCACTTTATTTAGGGTAAGATATTCTGATTTAGATGTCATGACGTTAATTAACCATGAACCAATTCAAAGATTCCTATGATATTATGCATTTGCATTTTACAAGGTTCTGATAACCCTCCCCATCAGGATTTTTCTTAGTATTTATTTTCATATATCATATTAACTATGCCAGAGACATTTCAAGGCAAAATGATTTGGAATGTTTAGACATCTATATTTTCTTTGTTTTTAACTGTAGCTAACTTAGTTTGAATGCCTCAGTTTATCTAAGTGCTACGAGACTTTGAAAGTGTATAGTGCACTGTAAACATAAATTTTTGAGTTTCAGGATTGAGGGTCAGAAAGTCTATGAGGCCTGAGTGTTCACTATCCAGGGAGATTTTGAAGATCTTATAGTACTGACAGGCTATAAATGTATGGTAAGGTCCTGGAACCTCTGAGCATGGGGCAGGAGTGACAAACAGAAAATTGTCACTTACTGTTCTTAGCTGGAATGCTTTCCCTTAGTATTTTCTGGGATTATTCTACTCTCATCATTCAGGTTTCAGCTAAATGCTATGTTGGAAAGATCTTCTGTGAACAGTCCCATCATCCCCATTCACTTTCTGTTTCAGGATTCTATTTTATTTCTTTCTCATAGCACATAACTCGATCTATAACATACCTAATTAAAGTATTGCCTAAATGTGTGGTTTTTGTCATTACCTTCTATAATGTGATAAAATAGCTTAGTTAAAACTATTTTACTCATAGTCTTTTCCACAGAACTGAACAATCTCTCAATACATTTTTTTTGAGTGAATGAACATCTCACATAAGTTTACTTACAACATTAGTAAATATGATAAATTTTCTTATAATGTTAGAACTTATAAAATCCTGGTGAAACCATCTCTTGCTATTTTGTCTTTGTTCAGGGGCTTTGCTTTTCTTCAATACCTTGAGATATTGAAGGAATGTTATGTAAATACCCTAATATCTATGATTCTAAGTTTCTATATCCTGACTCTTTGTTGTAATGTTCCTTAGTATTCTAGAGGTTCTTTTTTTTTTTTTTAAGATTTATTTATTTCTTTTGGAGAGAGAGAAAAAGAGAGAGAGAGAAAGAGAGAGAGTGAGAACACAGCGGGGAGGGGTAGAGGGAGAGGAAGAGAGTGAATCCCAAGCAGACTCCCCACTGAGTGTGGAGCCTGACAGCAAAGTCCAATCCCACAACCCTGAGATCATGACTTGAGCTGAAATGAAGAACAACTGAGCCACTCAGGTACCCCTATTCTAGAAGTACTGGGATAGGAGGGGATTAGGGTAGAGAGAAGGAAGAATATACTCATTGTAGTTGTAACAATTTTCATCAACTTGTAGTACTGTCAAATAATGAAAAATTTACTCTAATAGTCCTAATTTTGCAAATAAAATTTGTGTGCACATTTTAGTCTTAATAAATGGAACAAAATACTTTAAATATTTGCATCTAAATTTCCCTTCTATGATATGATTACAGAAACTGATATTAACTTCATATATAAGTAGTTCTATAAAGCCTAAGATTGCAAATAATAGATTTATAATAATTCCTCAGATAGCAATGACTTTGCTATGACTCAATGACAAAATGAAATGGCTTGTCTGATGAAGCATCATAGATTCTTCCCCTTCTATAATGTTATATATGCCTGCAAGCTTGGTTCACCCCATCACCATCCTCTTTATAACATAAAACCAACTGACAAGGTAAAGGAATGATGCCCCCATAAAATGTCCTGAAACTCTGCTTACCATTATTAATAGCAAATGATTCCTTTTGAAATAAAAGAGGATGTCAGGCTATTATTGGTTATCCTTAAGTCTTTTCAGTTCTCTTCTAGAAAGATGGTTTTCTAGGACAGGTTATTAATTAAAGGGCTTGGGTTTTTCCCCTTTCATAAAACACATCAGAGAAAATTTTGATGAGCTCTACTCTCTAAAATTATGAATTACTGACACTTTTACACTGCTATCATTTATAAATCATAATTCCAGGTAACAAGGCAATATCATAATTTTAAGCAAGGATTAAAGATTAGTAATGAGACCTATAAAGTAACTAACATTAATGGAGATGGTTCTTTTGACCTAGGGCCTAAAGCCTCAAAATGCTAATCAGTTTTCTCTTGAGTTGTATGAGTAAAAGTATTTTATTATAGAAAGTGGAATGTTGGAGATGTTTCTATTATTACATAGCTTAACTCCCTAATGATGTCCTATTTTGCCCTAAAATAACAATCCTCAAAGGAATATTACTTTTGTAATGTTGACAGTTACATACCACTCAGCTTTGATCTATCACCTTTGCACTCTTACTAAGTTTTGCTTTTACTGTCTGCACACTGACCATTTTCCCACCTCGGCTAAGTTGATGGCATTCAAGTTGGTGTTGCATTATCTGCTAAACAACAACTCAATTACTTATTAGGTAGAAAAACTCGGGCTTTCATCAAGTCTAGAAAAAAGCTGTGTTTGGGTAGGTGGGAGAAAAAAATAAAACGTAACTAAACCACTCATTTTCCTATTCTAAGAGGTCTGGCTTTCTTATCCCAAATCACAAACTAGCTTTTTGCCCTCCTTAAATATCTGTCATTAAGGTGGAAAATAAATACTTACAGTTCTACTTGTAATTCTTTCATTTGCAGAGCTCAATGACAGATGGAAAAAATTTACATAGAAAATGAAACTTTAACTATGATTAAGAGAATCAAGACAGGGAATTTGCCATATCTACCTTCTCTTATTATGGCCATTTATTCTTGTGTCCTCTTTCTTTATAATCGGTCATCATGTTGGATGGACACCTCTAAATGACACACATGAACTATTATAAAACTGACAGCATTAGAATAAAATCTTATTCCACAAAATGAAGCTATTAGAGGATGCTGGAAAATAGCATTCCACTAAATATGAGTGTGCAATATATTATAGACCAGTTTATAAAACTGCAATGTGTATACTAAGCATAAGTGTCTATAAATTTCTTTAGTTCAGAAGACTGAAATATTAAAAATACTTTTTATTAAGCAATATATTCCTTATTCTCATATATCTATTAATAAGTCATTTGAGGGGCGCCTGGGTGGCTTAGTGGGTTAAAGCCTCTGCCTTCGGCTCGGGTCGTGATCCCAGGGTCCTGGGATCGAGCCCTGTGTCGGGCTCTCTGCTCCGCAGGGAGCCTGCTTCCTCCTCTCTCTCTCTCTGCCTGCCTCTCTGCCTACTTGTGATCTCTGTCTGTCAAATAAATAAATAAAATCTTTAAAAAAAAACAAGTCACTTGAGTTTCTAAGTTGGCTATGTTAAACATTGGAATAAAATATAGCAGAGTAGAAATGGGAGAATTTAATTATTTCAATGGTTTATTAAATGGTTAATAATAGCTAAATAGTTTTTCTAAATCAATGAGGTTTGAGGAGGATCTGAATAGAATCATAATAAAAAATTTAAACAGCATGAAAAGTCTCTTCTGTTGTAAGTTAGATCTTAATACAAAAATTTATGACAGAGGTCAGTAGTGGAGGTATTGAGCTTTGTCCAGTAATCCTATGCTTCGCTGCTTAGCAAGTAAGGGCACCATGTGAGGTAAAGTGTTTTTAAGGAGAGAGACCACGTTTGTTTCATATGTAGGGAACATAGTTACTGAAATCTTTAAAAGAAAAACACAGTCACTTACTAATTTATTAAAAAAAAAAATCCATGGGGCACCTGGGTGGCTCAGTGGTTAAAGCCTCTGCCTTCGGCTCAGGTCATGATCTCAGGGTCCTGGGATCGAGTCCCGCATTAGGCTCTCTGCTCAGCAGGGAGCCTGCCTCCTCCTCCTGCCTCTCTCTGCCTGCCTCTCTGCCTACTTGTGATCTGTCAAATAAATAAAAAATCTTTAAAAAAAAAATCCAAAGGAAAAATGCAACTTAAAAATTATTTTAAAAGAAAGTTACATTCTCATAATTTAATATTTCCATTAAATAATTTCACTGAGAGGGGCGCCTGGGTTGCTCAGTGGGTTAGGGCCTTTGCCTTCGGCTCGGGTCATGATCCCAGGTCCTGGGATCGAGCCCCACATCGGGCCCTCTGCTCGGCAGAGGGCCTGCTTCCTCCTCTCTTTCTGCCTGCCTCTCTGCCTACTTGTGATCTCTATCTGTCAAATAAATAAAAATAAAATCTTAAAAAAAATATTAAAAAAAATAATTTCACTGAGAAATGTATGTGTATATGTATCCATATCCATATTTATGTGCATATATATACATGTACATATGTCAAAGTGTTCATTTCATACAAATAGATTTCCAAAGGTTTAATTCCTTCAATAACTTTAATTTTTATGTAGTCTTTTGATCATAGAGGCATTTAGTTATTGCCATGCGAGGTTGAATTCTGTGGTTCTACCTCATTGCTTTGTGGTTAGTTTGGTCACTTTCCCTGAGTACTCACTTTCTTACTCTCAAGTGTTACCTTTGCACCTGAGGCAACCAGTCACTTACTGTTTCCCAGTGATGAATAGTTAGTTTTACAAAGCAGGATATCTCAAACACTTTATTTTTATAGAGACAAATACACTTGAAAGATCTCCAAATTAACAAATGAATCGGTCAACAAATATGCACCTAGTACTAGTTTTATGTCTGGCAGTCTCCTAAGCAAAATAAGATGAAGGTAAGAACTGAAGAAAAGGAAAGAGATTCACTTGTTTTGCTTATGTATTTTATATGCTATACGGTATCTGCCTTACAGCTTACAACAAATACCCATATAGCACATAATGTGTTGCGGGTACTGTACTAGTTACAAGGGATAAAGTAATGAATATAAAAGCTTCCCTATATTTTAGAATACGTATTCATCAATTGAAACTAACATTAATTAGTAGCAGTAGTAAATATAATTATTACTGTAATGGGACTACTAACAGGGTTCTATGAAAATGTTCTGTGGAGACACAACCTATTCTGAGAGTGAATGGGATACAAAAAAGCTGATTTGAAAAAATAAAAGAGGGTGTACTTCTTGGGATTTGGGTGGGTGAAGGGAGAAGGAAGAAGATAGTGCATTAGAAAAAGCAAACCAGTTTTGTTTTGTTTTTTAACTGATTATTTTACAAATTATTTGTTCACTTTCTACTATGTCCTAGTCACTGTTCTGGGTACTGGGGATACAGCAGTGAAGGGGAGAAGAATCCATTTCCTCATGGGAGTTTATACTCTAGTGGTCAGATGTACAAAAAATAACTATGTACATCCAGAATGAGAGATCATGATAAGTGTTATAGAGAAAAAAATCAGAGGAAGGACTTCCCGGAGTACTGGGAGAGATTCTCATTCTGAAGAACATCACTAAGGAACGATACAGTCAGTGTTAAGTTGCCATTTGAGTGACCAGAGAGAAGTGAGTCTAAGTGATGGGTCCCTCCCAGGGGAAGAGAATTTTAGACGAAAAGTACAGCAGTGTGCTCTCTCTCTCTTTTTTAGATAGAACAAGCTGGATTATAAGAGGACCAAAAAAAAAAAAAAAAAAGAGTCAGGCCAGCGCCACAGAACTAGTGGAAAAAGAGAAGGAAATGAGATTAGAAAGATAAGTGAAGGTCAGGCTGTTCACAGCCTTGGAAGCCATTTTGAGGACTTTGGTTTTTACCAAAGTAAAAAACCAAAGAGAACAGAGAGACTTTGTTCTGAGCAGAGTAGAATCCTATGTGACTTATGTTTTAACAGTTTTAGTCTAACGACTGTCAGGGAAAGGCTATGGTGGGAGGGAAAGGGCATGGGCAAGGAGATCACTGAAGAGATTATTACAGCAATTCAGGGAAAGGATGACTATGGCTTTTATCAGAGTGGTAGTGTGTGATGGTAGACTTGTCCAGATGAATGTAAAAATTTGAAGCCAAGAAAGAGTCTGAGTCTTGTAAAAATCTGGAAAAAAAAAAAAATGCTTAAATAACTGGTTTCTATGCAGCAAGAGAAAAGCTGGTAAGAGAAAAGACCAGAGGGCTGGAGAAAGGGGCACAGCCTACTTCATGGAGAGTCTTGTAAGATATGCTAAAGATTTTATTCTGAGTGCCCTGGGAATCCACTGAAATATTTAAAACAAAAAAATTAATAACTTAGTCTCTTAAAGGCATTTATTAGCTCACAGCTTCTATTGGAGGAGGAGTCCAGGCACTATGTAACTGGTTCTTCTGACTGGGGTCCTACAGGATTGAATTCAGGATGTTGGCCAGGCTAGGATACCTTCTGGAGCTAGGGAGCTTCTAAGCTCATTTAGGTGTTTGGCTGAAGTGAGTTCCTCACAGTTGTAAGACTGAGGTCATCAACTCTGAGAGGCTGTCCCTCTCCACTGGACTTCACACCATAGCTATTTGCTTCTTCTTGGCCAGAAGGAGAGTAGTATTCTTTTTTTTTTTTTAAGCGTTTATTTATTTATTTCTTTGAAAAAGAGAGAGAGAGCATGAGCAGTGGGGAGGAAGAGGGCAGAGGGAGAAAGAGACTCCCTGCTGAGCAGGGAACCAGACATGGGGTTCAATCCCAGGACCCCAGGATCATGACCTGAGCTGAAGGCAGATGCTTAACTGACTGAGCCACCCAGGTGCCCAGGGAGTAGTATTCATTTAAATGGCATCTGCTTAGGTCAGGCTCTCCAGGATAATATCACTCTTCTTAACCTCTGGTAAACTGATTAAGGACATTAGTTATGCCTGCAAAATCCTTTAATCTTTGTCATATAATGTTACATAATCAAGGAGCAATATCCCATTACTTTTAGCATGTTCAAAATAAAGTTAAAGGTATCATATTCAAGAGAAGGGAATAAAACAAGGTATACACATCAGATTGTGGGAATCTTGGGAGCTATTTTAAAACTATGCCTACTGGATGGATGGATAGATAGATCAACTTGCTTGATCAGTCTATAGTTTGTATATTTAGAAGAACACTGTGGCCTTTCTGGTCTCAATATCTTATCTGGAGTAGATTAGAGGGGAACAAAGGTAAAATAAAACAACCTAATCAGCAGTGTGCCTATTGAGACCATCTGCGTTGGAAATTTGAATCTATTTAGAAGACCACTGATAGACTTAGAAGACTTGGAGTGTAAAGAAAGGAAGGAGAATAAAAAAATGATCCCTAGATTTCTGACATGACAACTGTGTGAATACATGGTGTCATTATACAATCCAGAAAACACAGAGGAAATGTAAATATGACTGAATGGAAGCAAGGGGAGGAAATAAATTAATTTATATACATGTTGAATTCAAGGATTCTTCAGGATGTACAAATGGAAATGTCCTTTAGGCAGTTATGTATCTAGAGCAAAAACAGAGATACTAAGTGGATATAGGGAGTTAATACAGGTATCCGGGAGTAACATGCAGCGTGAGAAAAAGAGACTAAAGGGGCACCTGAGTGACTCAATCAGTTAAGCATCTGACTCTAGGTTTCGGCTCGGGTAAGGGTCTCACTGGTCATGGGATCAAGCCCTGTATCGGGCTCCATGTTCAGTGAGGAGTCTGCCTGAAGATTCTCTCTCCCTTTGCCCCTCCCCTAACTTGTGCACAGGCTCTCTCTCTCAAATCAATCAATCAATTAATCTTTAAAAAAGAAAGAAAAAAGAGAGACTAAGACAACATATATTTAACTGATGGCTGAAGAAAGAGAACCTGTCAAGTTGAGGGAAAAGCAGGCAGAGGAGTAGGAGGAAAACCAGGAGGGTTTATTCCTACTGGAGAAGGGAAAGCGGGGAGGCTAGTTTTCAGGAATGTGAAATTGATTAGCAGTGTTAAATGTCACTGAAAGTTAAGTGAGTTTATAAGTTGCTTGTTGAATTTAGTGACATGTAGAAGATGGATAGTTTCTTCCAGAATAAATGAGTAAAATAGTATGAGGAAAGTAAATCTTACCTCACTGAAGTATGAGGAGTAGGTGAGTGTTTGAGATCATAAATGTAGCTTCTTTTTTCAAGATACTCGTCCCTGAAGGATAACTGGAGGGGTAACATGGCTAGAGCTAACCTTGGAAGACTTTTTTCCCCCAAAGATGTAAGGTGCTTGAACAATTTATGATGGAGAAAAAAAGAGAAGGATTGAAGATACAGAGGAGAACAGAAATAATCAAAGAATGCAATCCTGAGAGGGTGAGAGGGGACTAGACCCACAGCATAAGTAGAAGATTTGGATTTTGATAAAATAGGGACCCGTCTTCAAAGAAAAATAGCAAAGGCAAAATGATTAATGTAGATGCAGATAGATTTGCAGATTTTCTGCTGAGAAGCTGAGGTGGTTTCCTTCTAAAAGTTTCAGTCCCTCTTATCCCCTCAGGGAAGTAAGAGATGATGTACTATGCCAAGAATACTTATTTTTAGCTTTAACTAATTCTCTCTTAGTTTTCAATAATTACTACGTTTCATCATTCATTAAACTATTGCATTATTTCTATTTCACAGGCCAGGTGTTGTGATAAGTTCAGAGGATATAGCTGAAAAGAAGACCTAGCAGTCCTTTCAGGTTGCATATTTTGGTGGAGGTTAAATTTCAGCACAAAATTAGAAAAACATATAGACTATTCTAGTACTGATAAAAGCTTGCCTTTATGGGAGGGGTATAACCTGGGTGGGATCAGGAAAGGAAAGAAGTAAGATTTGAGGAAGATATTGGTCAGAGATGAGTAGGTGACTATAAAGATATTATGGACTTAATGTTAGGGATTGTTTTCCCCCATATTCTTATGTTGAAGTCCTAAACCCAATAATCTCAGGATAGGACTATATTTGGAGATGGTGGCCTTTAAAGAGATAATTAAATTAAAATGAGGCATTAGGGTGGACCTTAATTCAATATGACTAACATCCTTGTAGAAAGAGGAAGAGACTCCAGAGGTGTGCACACAACATAAGGGAAGGGATAAGGGCACGGCAAGAACGAAAGTCCATCTGCAAGACAGGAGAGAGACCTCAGGAAAAGTCAAATCTGCTGACAGCTTGATCTTGGCCTTCTAACCTCTAGAACTATGAGGAAATAAATTTCTGTTGTTTGAGCCACCAGTGTGCAGTACTGTGTTAGGGCAGCCTGAGCAAACTAATAGGAAGGGGGAAGCTGAAACTTCAGTGTCACCTGGTGATCTCATTAAAATGCAGATTTTGATTTGGTAGGTCTTAGGCGAAACCTGAAGTTCTGTATTTCTAACAAGATTGCAGGTGATGTCAAAGTTGCTGCTTTGAGTATCACTTTCAGTAGCAAGAGTCTAGAGCTGCGTGTCCAATAAAGTAAGCACTAACTGCATGCAGCTAATGAGCATCTTAATTATGGCCAAGTTGGAATGTAGATATGCTGGAAGTGTAAATGCACTCTGGATTTCAGGGACTTTGTATATAAACAGCAAAATATTTCACTTGCAATTTCTTTATTATTGATTACACGTTGAAAGGGTAACAATCTTGAATATGTTGCATTAAGTATATTATTTAAATTAATTTCACCTGTTTCTTCTTATGTTCCTTTAATGAGCCTACTAGAAAAAATTTAATTACATAGGGAGCTCACATGGTATTTCTATTGGACAGTCTGATAACTGAAGAGAGAAACTTCATCTTTTTATTACCTTTCTTATGGATCTTAGTTCTTCAGATTTTTGTAATGTGAGATAGATGTAATCTTGATTTTCTTTGGTTATGTGATACTTACCCATGATGGAATATTATTCAGCCTTAAAAAAGGAAATCCAATGTGAATGAATCTGGAGGACATGATGTCAAGTGAAATTCAGCAGAAGAACAAACAGCACATGATATCGCTTATATGAGGAATCCGAAATAGTCAAATTTTTAGAAGCAGAATGGAATGGTGCTTGCCAGGGGGTAGGGGAAGGGGGAAAGGGCGAAGTGTTAGTCAAAGGGTATACATTTCAGTTTTATAAGATGAATAAGACCCAAAGATCTACTTTGGTTAACAATGACTATGATTAACAATACTAGACTGACTATGGTTAACAATACTAGATTGTATACTTAAAAATTTGCTAAGAGGGTAGATCTTAAGTATTTTATCACAGAATGATGATGATGATGATGATAAAAGATGGCAGGAGGAAACTTTTGGAGGGAATGGATACATTTATGGCATAGGTTGTGGTGATGGTTTCACCAGTCTATACATATCTCCTAACTCATTAAGTTGTATACATTAAATATGTACAACTTTTGTTTGTCAATTATACCCCAATAAAGTGGTTTAAAAAGATAAAAACTAAATAAAAACATACACATAATTTTTTCTGTGTTGGAAAGAATTGTACCTTTCCCCCTGTCCAGTTTCTTCAATTCATTCAATGACCTGTGAAGCAGGCTATATAATCATTTTCTTTATGCATCTCCAGTTTGTGCAGACCTTTCACTATGTCAAAGAAAGTGGCATATTAAATCATGCTATTTTTTTAAGCCCCCACTTTCTCTACCTTCTGTGTTAACTTAAAACTTTTCTTGGGCCACCTGAGTGGCTCAGTCAGTTAAGCATCTGCCTTCAGCTCAGTCATGATCTCAGGGTCCTGGGATTGAGTCCCACATTGGGCTCCTTGCTCAGCAGGAAGCCTGCTTCTCCCACTGCCTGCCACCCACCCTGCTTGTGCTTGCTCTCTCTCTCTCTGACAAATAAATAAATAAAATCTTTTAAAAAATCTTTATAAAAAAATAAAGCTTTTCTTTGCTATTCCTCCCATTGAAAAATGGAATCTAATTCCCTTGGCCTTGAATGATGTTAGCCTTAGTAACTGCTTGACCAATAGAATAGAAGTAATTTTCTCGGATTTTTGAGACTAGGTCATAAGAGATCTTGTAGCTTGCACTAGACACTCAAGACAGACTTGGTATTGGAGCCCTGAGTTCCAATGTGAGGAGTGAACTCTCCAGCTGGACAGACCATATGGAGTGACCACACGAAGAAAAAGAAGATCCCAGCAAGGCCTCGCTTTCTAGCCATCACTTCTGATGAATGGAATCTTATATATGTGAGCCAAAATTCTCTGGACCCTTCAGACAAACCAGCCACAAGCTGAATACCACTGATGACCTGCAGTTGACAAACATGAAACCCAAGAATCAACCAGCCAAATCCTGCCTGAAATATTGATCTACATAATGTATAATTAAATGATTGTCATTTTTAAAAAAAAATTTTTATTATTTTTTTAAAAGATTTTATTTATTTATTTGACAGAGAGAGAGAGAGAGATCACAAGTAGGCAGAGAGGCAGGCAGAGAGAGAGGAGGAAGCAGGCTCCCTGCTGAGCAGAGAGCCCGATGCGGGACTTGATCCCGGGACCCTGAGATCATGACCTGAGCCGAAGGCAGAGGCTTAACCCACTGAGCCACCCAGGCGCCCCAAATGATTGTCATTTTAATCCACTGAATTTGGGAGGCTGATTATATAGTAATAACAATAGAACATCAATTTTCAAGGATACCATTTATTTTGCCAAGCTACTAAGTATTTCACTGGGCAGCATAATGAGTAAATAGAATTCGAGTAACCATAACACAGTATGTTTAAGAGGCTGCCATGATGAGTGTAACTTTAGTGAGAAGAAGAAATTTTTTATGATATTTTTAAATAAATTATGCAGTGTGATGTACTATCTCATTCCCTCCTTAATGTTCTGATGAAAGTTTCAGGGAAGATTTCTATAGCTTTCCAATGCTTTTGGAAGGAGGCACTTTTTTTTTTTTTTTTTTTTTTTTAAGGATATAGTGAGACTAGATTTAATACAAGAGGAAGAAGACAGTTTTATACGGGTCAGAGATAAAATCATGAACCAGGATCATAAATGATCAGAAACTCAGTACTCATGGAACAAAGAATTATAAAGTGATACCAGAACTTAGAGTCTGAGCCCCTTAGAACAACTGTTATATACATTTAATTGATTCGCCAACAGTTCTTAGCTTACTGTCATATATACAAATGTAAAATATAGATACTTATTATGTACATATATTTATATGTATGTATTACATATATACACATTTTCAGTTGCATTTTGTTATTTTTCGTTTAAAAATTTTTTTCTTTCTCTACTTATGCTCCTGAGACTTAAATTATGCCTTTAAGCAGAATAACAATTCTAAATTATATGAAAAATCCATTATCTTTTTTGTCTTTAGCTTAATCATTTCTGTCTTCTTCTAAATTTTTAATATCGCTTCTACTTTATTTTGCCTAGTTTTTTTTTTTTTTAAGATTTTATTTATTTGACAGACAGAGTTCAGAAGTAGGCAGAGAGGCAGGCAGAGAGAGAGGAGGAAGCAGGCTCCCCGCTGAGCAGAGAGCCCGATTCGGGGCTCGATCCCAGTATCCTGGGATCATGACCTGAGCTGAAGGCAGAGGCTTTAACCCACTGAGCCACCCAGGTGCCCCTTGCCTAGTTTATTTTGACCTACATTTTCCTTCTTATCATAAACACATAAAGCTAGTCACGGCATTTGAGCAAAGAGAATAGATTCCTCCCAGTATTCTACTGGTTAAAACCTTGCTTCCCTTGTTCCTCTCCCCTGTTCAGCTGTCATGATCCATCCTTCTTCTAACACACATTCATCTGCTGCCAGCTTATCTCCCAGAGCACCTTGACCCTCCTTATCTCACCTTACAAACCTCCCTTTTGGCTCTGTTTTCTCTCCTACCCCCATTTTGCTACATGTCTAATCATCAAGAAGGGCATAGATTTAAACTAATTTTTTTAAGGAATAAATAAATCATGTGCACATGCAGCCTTAGAAAGATAGCTCTAGCCATAAGAATTATGTACAGAAACACACACACACGTACAATGTCTGTATATTGCTATTACAGTTTTTCTTTTTTTGGATTTTATTTCCTCTGGTTTTAAAACTTAGATAACTGTTCATTTGGATGACCTCTGTTTTATGCTTTTTCACCCACCAAAATAGGAAACAGAGAGTTTCCAACATAGTAGCTGTTCATTAGCCTACTTTGACTAATGGATAGATTGACAAAGATTTATGCTTTGAGGAAAAGGGGATCTTTGAGACTGTCTCCAAAAAAAAAAAAAAAAAGTTTGCATAAATGTATTTATGAAATTTATGTTATAAGATCATAATTTTGGAAGGTAAAATTACACTACAATGTCATGTATTACTAGGGCGGAATATCTCCTGGCAAGGGGGTTATCCCTACCTCTCTCAAATACACGTAAAATCCTCTAACAGAACGCTATCTGGAGAGTCTACTTCCTGAGGCTACTTCCTAGTGCCAATACTGTTTCAATCAGGATCCAGGCAGGTTCAAGACAGAAGAGATTACATGACATAGATGTAGTCAGGGTCAAGAGAACAGCAAAAATGACCTCACTTAGGGTTGAAGGAGCAAGGGGATAAAATTGTGTACCAAGGCCTCAGAGAGTTGTAGCAGTGAAAAGGGGCCCCCTCGTGGAAGTTGTAGTTCTTAGGGAATAAAGCTACTGTTTTTAAAAAAGCCCTGAAACAGGTATATTGAGATATTTGATTTTTTCCAGCTTTTCATCTCTCTTCAATTGAACTACAAGTTTCAAGTGATTTTACACTATCTCTATTTAAAATATTTCATTTGTTTCAGTACATGACATAACTATATGAGAAGGGATTTAGATATATTTAATTTATATTTGGATATAACTGAAAGATATAGATTTTGATATAACTAATTATTATTTTATGTAATTCATAAAGAGCCCTATAAGAGAATTAGTAATTAAGGGAGATTCTTTTTCCTTTCCTGGAAAATAGTGATAAAAATTTCAAAGATATGCATTTGTGTAAAGCAGGATGGTGTTATAATTTTATCAAAACATTAGAAAAGAGGGCAGTGTAATATTCTAATTAGCATATCAAATGGAATTAATTTTCAAGTTAGCCCTGCACTGAGTTCCAAAATCATTAACTGTTAGACAGGAATGCACATTCTTTTGCAAAGATGACTCTTTAAATTTCCTTTAAACAAAGGCCTTTAAAAATGATGATCAAGGGGCATCTGGTTGGATCTTGATCTTGACTCAGGTCTTGATCTCAGAGTTGTGAGTTTGAGCCCTGCATTGGGCTCTACACTGGGCATGAAGACTACTTAAAAAAAAGCAAACAGGAGTGCCTGGGTGGCTCAGTTGGTTAAGCATCTGCCTTTGGCTCAGGTCATGATCCCAGGGTCCTGGGATGGAGTCCCACATTAGGCTCACTGGTCAGCAGCAAGCCCACTTCTACCTCTCTCTCTCTCCCTGCTGTGTTCCCTCTCTCGCTGTGTGTCTCTCTGTCAAATAAATAAATAAAATCTTAAAAAACAAACAAAGAAACAACAATGATCAATATGATTTTCCCCATTACCTCTTTTCTCTTTTGGAACATAGTAGGTATGCTGAAGGAGAAATAAGTATTTAGAGCAGGCAAACCACAGGCTATAAATTGTCTTGACTTTCAAAATCCGTATGTTTCAATAATCTCACTTTTTTATATTAAGTTACCTCACCATTTTTTAAAAATGTGAGTGCCTATAAACATGTTTCCACTAAGTAAATACAAAATGGAAATTTCTTCTCTCAAACTGTGAAATAAATGTACAATATATTCTAGAAAAATAGTATTGATACTGATAATGTCTAACTTGAATTTTAGTTCACCTAACTTAGTTAACTTAGTTAAGGTTAAAAAGGAAAAATAACTATTTTAGTTAACAGGCAGATTTAACAGGAAAAAACCTGTTAACTCATAAATAGTCAAGAGAATTTTACCCAATCCTAAAAGCTAATCTCTCGACTCATCCTTACCCTCAGCTTTTTTATAACACACACACACACACACACACACACACACACACACACACACACATCTTATTCAAACTAATTACTTGGTTAGTTGTCCAATATTTAATATGGAAGACAAGGATTATATTGGTCTTAATCAACAAGTTTTTTTTTTTAAAGATTATTTATTTATTTATTTGACAGAGAAAGAGATCACAAGTAGGCAGAGAGATGGGCAGAGAGAGAGGGGAAGCAGGCTCCCAGCTGAGCAGAGAGCCCGATGTGGGACTTGATCCCAGAACCCTGAGATCATGACCTGAGCTGAAGGAGGCCCAACCCACTGAGCCACCCAGGCATCCCAATCAACAAGTATTTTTGAATAGCCTTCATATACCAAGCACTGAGCTGGTCCTACAAAGGGGGTAAAAATCTATCAGTCTAGAAGTCAGTTTAATTATCATCAATGAAGTTGGCGTGTGTGTTTCCTATGTCTCCTTATATATTAAAGTCTGCAGAATGGTCACTTTCTTATATGTGTATATTCTCCTGGTAATCTATCCACACTTCCAGAAGCTCATCTCTGTGTAAAGGTACTTCAGTCCTCATATTCTAGCACCCAATGTTTATCAGAGTCTGTAAAATAAGCCTCTTGACAAAAGCAGACTTTTCAGCTCAGTGTACTTTTTAAAAAGTTTTCTTATACCTACATCTTAACAGTCCTGAGAGCCATAGGAATAAAATCATGTTTGATTTCTCACTCCCTTCTTTGACTTTGTCATTCAGTCCATCACTATCTTGTCACTTTGCCCTTTGGGACATTGCTGAGACCCACTCATTATTCACACTGCCACTGTCTTTATCTAGAATTCATTTACCTTGTGCCAGTGCTACTGAGACAGCCTTCAAGGTAGAGACCTGTCTTCAACCTCTCTCCTATCCAATTTATTCAACCCTCAGCAACTGGAATTATTTCCCTCAAAGCAACATGACCTTCCTTCTCATTACCCTGACGTAGCTGCCAGCCATGTTTCTTCTCAAGTCTAATCTTCTGATCCTTGCCTTTAAGGTGCTTGACCTTTTAGTCTGCTATTACCTTATCTATTTCATTCTTGCTTATGCGGTCCGCTCTTCAGGACAGACCTACGTATGTACTAACCCCTGGGCACCTACCCCAGTTAGTGAGGCATTGGGGTGTTCTTCTTCCTTTGGAATTGGCTCCTGACTATTAATTTTATCTTCTCTTTCAGAATTCTACCCCAGGCTCAGTTTTCTTCATGTCGCTTTCTTCCAATAGGTTTGTGTAGTTTAATAATTTATTTGTTTTTCAAATTTTTACTTTATGTGTCTCTAAACAGCTGATTACTGAATTCCTTTGATATATACCAAAGACATATATCAATAAATGGGAGTGGAACCAGCAAGTGAGATCTAACCAGATTTGCAGGATTCTAAACAGCTCCCATGTTGCCCCACAGAATGATTTATAAGATCCGATCTGTCTCTAAATTGGATCCATACCTGAAAAGGTTATGGACTACTTACTCTATAAGTTTTTTTCTTTTATCTGTGTGGTCTTTAACTTTAGGATTCAATCTTAATATATTACCTATTAAGTATCCATGTATTTTGATCAGGATGGCATCTGTTGAGCTCTTTAGTTTGAATATTAAGCTTTAGACGTGAAGTTCATATTTTATATATCATAACATCAAACAGTTTTTTGTTTGTTTTTCAAGAGCACTCTTCTGTCTAGTGGTTTTCAGGATGAAACATGTAAAAAATTATGCAGGGTTTCCCTGGCTTACTTTTGCCTTCCTCTTTTTATATGCTAGGTTGGACTCAAATCCTTTAAAGCTGCCACGATTCAGGCCAGACTTTTACAAATTTGAGAGTCTCACTTGGCATTCCATCACTCCCTCACCTCAGCCTCTGATTTTAGGTTTCCAAAGCAGCCTAAAAATTAAACAAAAACTCATTTTCTTTGTAGTGGAAGGTGGTCACAGTCTTAAGCAAGCTTGAAGTATTCTTGAAGAATTGTATTTATACCCGGCTATGAGCAGCTGAGCAGGAGTGTTCTGAATAATCCTGATGCTGATGATAAGAACAACAACTACAATTTATCACACACTTTCTGTACATGGTGACCTCCCACTGAGAGTTTTACAGTGAAGGTTTCTGGCATTGCTTTGCACAGATTACAACATTTAATCCTTATAAAACTCCTAATGAGGCCATTTAACAGGCAAAGAAACTGGAGTGCCAAAAGGTTAAATAACTTAGAAAAGATCACACATTAAGTGATTGAACCAGGTTTAACTGACTCCAAACCCTAGGTTCCTAAATAATATACTAAAAAGCCAAAATCTCTAAATTCTTTGGACATGATGATGTATGGGAAAATAGGAGGTAAAAATCTTTAGAGTTTATCTTTACTGGAAATTCTGAGCCCGTGGTAACATTATCTGAGTAGCACAGCAATAAATATTCAAAATTAGGGAATAATCATGCATTTGAGGAGGGAAATGCAGTAGAATGAAGGAAAACGAAACTAATGGTTTAAGTGATCATATTTTTCAGGAAATGATGCT
Source organism: Enhydra lutris kenyoni (assembly GCF_002288905.1). Classification (NCBI taxonomy): domain Eukaryota; kingdom Metazoa; phylum Chordata; class Mammalia; order Carnivora; family Mustelidae; genus Enhydra; species Enhydra lutris. The sequence goes on from NW_019154158.1 coordinate 1,963,768, forward strand.
GGTCTTATACTGACATAAATATACACATACAGCCACCAAAATAAATAAAGTTTCTATCATACACTCAGAAAATCTGTGTTTCTTTCAGGAAAGTAGTCATGTATATTGCTTCTTTGAAATGTACTTGGCCATATTCTGCAGGTATTTGAGTAATAATGACTAATGCTGGATAGATAATTCAGAAGAATGTGAGAATATTTTATGTGTGTATTTGTATGCACTGCCAACCATTCCTAATGGAATAATCTATGTTCTTATTTATTTGGAAGGCTTATTTTAAATATTTTTTTTGTTTGTTTCTGTTGTAGGTTTTTTTTTTTTAATTTTATTTTTTTATAAACATATATTTTTATCCCCAGGGGTACAGGTCTGTGAATCGCCAGGTTTACACACTTCACAGCACTCACCATAGCACATACCCTCCCCAATGTCCATAACCCCACCCCCCCTCTCCCAACCCCCCTCCCCCCATCAACCCTCAGTTTGTTTTGTGAGATTAAGAGTCACTTATGGTTTGTCTCCCTCCCAATCCCATCTTGTTTCATTTACTCTTCTCCTACCCCCTTACCCCGCCATGTTGCATCTCCTCTCCCTCATATCAGGGAGATCATATGATAGTTGTCTTTCTCCGATTGACTTATTTCGCTAAGCATGATACCCTCTAGTTCCATCCACGTCGTCGCAAATGGCAAGATTTCATTTCTTTTGACGGCTGCATAGTATTCCATTGTGTATATATACCACATCTTCTTTATCCATTCGTCTGTTGATGGACATCTAGGTTCTTTCCATACTTTGGCTATTGTAGACATTGCTGCTATAAACATTCGGGTGCACGTGCCCCTTCAGATCACTACGTTTGTATCTTTAGGGTAAATACCCAGCAGTGCAATTGCTGGGTCATAGGGTAGTTCTATTTTCAACATTTTGAGGAACCTCAGTGCTGTTTTCCAGAGTGGTTGCACCAGCTTGCATTCCGACCAACAGTGTAGGAGGGTTCCCCTTTCTCCGCATCCTCGCCAGCATCTGTCATTTCCTGACTTGTTAATTTTAGCCATTCTGACTGGTGTGAGGTGGTATCTCATTGTGGTTTTGATTTGTATTTCTCTGATGCCGAGTGATGTGGAGCACTTTTTCATGTGTCTGTTGGCCATCTGGATGTCTTCTTTGCAGAAATGTCTGTTCATGTCCTCTGCCCATTTCTTGATTGGATTATTTGTTCTTTGGGTGTTGAGTTTGCTAAGTTCTTTATAGATTTTGGACACTAGCCCTTTATCTGATATGTTGTTTGCAAATATCTTCTCCCATTCTGTCGGTTGTCTTTTGGTTTTGTTAACTGTTTCCTTTGCTGTGCAAAAGCTTTTGATCTTGATAAAATCCCAATAGTTCATTTTTGCCCTTGCTTCCCTTGCCTTTGGTGATGTTCCTAAGAAGATGTTGCTGTGGCTGAGGTCGAAGAGGTTGCTGCCTGTGTTCTCCTCAAGGATTTGGATGGATTCCTTTCTCACATTGAGATCCTTCATCCATTTTGAGTCTATTTTCGTGTGTGGTGTAAAGAAATGATCCAATTTCATTTTTCTGCATGTGGCTGTCCAATTTTCCCAACACCATTTATTGAGGAGGCTGTCTTTTTTCCATTGGACTTTCTTTCCTGCTTTGTCGAAGATGAGTTGACCATAGAGTTGAGGGTCTATTTCTGGGCTCTCTATTCTGTTCCATTGATCTATGTGTCTGTTTTTGTGCGAGTACCATGCTGTCTTGATGATGACAGCTTTGTAATAGAGCTTGAAGTCCGGAATTGTGATGCCACCAACTTTGGCTTTCTTTTTCAATATTCCTTTGGCTATTCGAGGTCTTTTCTGGTTCCATATAAATTTTAGGATTATTTGTTCCATTTCTTTGAAAAAAATGGATGGTACTTTGATAGGAATTGCATTAAATGTGTAGATTGCTTGAGGTAGCATAGACATTTTCACAATATGTATTCTTCCAATCCAGGAGCATGGAACATTTTTCCATTTCTTTGTGTCTTCCTCAATTTCTTTCATGAGTACTTTACAGTTTTCTGTGTATAGATTCTTAGTCTCTTTGGTTAGGTTTATTCCTAGGTATCTTATAGTTTTGGGTGCAATTGTGAATGGGATTGACTCCTTAATTTCTCTTTCTTCTGTCTTGTTGTTGGTGTAGAGAAATGCAACTGATTTCTGTGCATTGATTTTATATCCTGACACTTTACTGAATTCCTGTACAAGTTCTAGCAGTTTTGGAGTGGAGTCTTTTGGGTTTTCCACATATAGTATCATATCATCTGCAAAGAGTGATAGTTTGACCTCTTCTTTGCCAATTTGGATGCCTTTAATTTCCTTTTGTTGTCTGATTGCTGAGGCTAGGACTTCTAGTACTATGTTGAATAGCAGTGGTGATAATGGACATCCCTGCCGTGTTCCTGACCTTAGCGGAAAAGCTTTCAGTTTTTCTCCATTGAGAATGATATTTGCGGTGGGTTTTTCATAGATGGCTTTGATAATATTGAGGTATGTGCCCTCTATCCCTACACTTTGAAGAGTTTTGATCAGGAAGGGATGCTGTACTTTGTCAAATGCTTTTTCAGCATCTATGGAGAGTATCATATGGTTCTTGTTCTTTCTTTTATTAATGTGTTGTATCACATTGATTGATTTGCGGATGTTGAACCAACCTTGCAGCCCTGGAATAAATGCCACTTGGTCGTGGTGAATAATCCTTTTAATGTACTGTTGAATCCTATTGGCTAGTATTTTGGCGAGAATTTTTGCATCTGTGTTCATCAAGGATATTGGTCTGTAGTTCTCTTTTTTGATGGGATCCTTGTCTGGTTTGGGGATCAAGATGATGCTGGCCACATCAAATGAGTTTGGAAGTTTTCCTTCTATTTCTATTTTTTGGAACAGTTTCAGGAGAATAGGAATTAGTTCTTCTTTAAATGTTTGGTAGAATTCCCCCAGGAAGCCATCTGGCCCTGGGCCTTTGGTTGGAGATTTTTGATGACTGTTTCAATCCCCTTACTGGTTATGGGTCTGTTCAGGCTTTCTATTTCTTCCTGGTTCAGTTGTGGTAGTTTATATGTCTCTAGGAATGCATCCATTTCTTCCAGATTGTCAAATTTGTTGGCGTAGAGTTGCTCATAGTATGTTCTTATAATTGTCTGTATTTCTTTGGTGTTCGTTGTGATCTCTCCTCTTTCATTCATGATTTTATTTATTTGGGTCCTTTCTCTTTTCTTTTTGATAAGTCTGGCCAGGGGTTTATCAATCTTATTAATTCTTTCAAAGAACCAGCTCCTAGTTTCATTGATTTGTTCTATTGTTTTTTTGGTTTCTATTTCATTGATTTCTGCTCTGATCTTTATGATTTCTCTTCTCCTGCTGGGTTTAGGGTTTCTTTCTTGTTCTTTCTTCAGCTCCTTTAGGTGTAGGGTTAGGTTGTGTACCTGAGACCTTTCTTGTTTCTTGAGAAAGGCTTGTACCGCTATATATTTTCCTCTCAGGACTGCCTTTGTTGTGTCTCACAGATTCTGAACCGTTTTGTTTTCATTATCATTTGTTTCCATGAATTTTTTCAATTCTTCTTTAATTTCCTGGTTGACCCATTCATTCTTTAGAAGGATGCTGTTTAGTCTCCACGTATTTGGGTTCTTTCCAAATTTCCTCTTGTGATTGAGTTCTAGCTTCAGAGCATTGTGGTCTGAAAATATGCAGGGAATGATCCCAATCTTTTGATACCGGTTGAGACCCGATTTAGGACCAAGAATGTGATCTATTCTGGAGAATGTTCCATGTGCACTAGAGAAGAATGTGTATTCTGTTGCTTTGGGATGAAATGTTCTGAATATATCTGTGATGTCCATCTGGTCCAGTGTGTCATTTAAGGCCTTTATTTCCTTGTTGATCTTTTGCTTGGATGATCTGTCCATTTCAGTGAGGGGAATGTTAAAATCCCCTACTATTATTGTATTATTGTCGATGTGTTTCTTTGATTTTGTTATTAATTGGTTTATATAGTTGGCTGCTCCCACGTTAGGGGCATAGATATTTAAAATTGTTAGATCTTCTTGTTGGACAGATCCTTTGAGTATGATATAGTGTCCTTCCTCATCTCTTATTATAGTCTTTGGCTTAAAATCTAATTGGTCTGATATAAGGATTGCCACTCTTGCTTTCTTCTGATGTCCATTAGAATGGTAAATTCTTTTCCACCCTCTCACTTTAAATCTGGAGGTGTCTTCGGGTTTAAGATGGGTTTCTTGTAGGCAACATATAGATGGGTTTTGATTTTTTATCCATTCTGATACCCTGTGTCTTTTGATTGGGGCATTTAGCCCATTAACATTCAGGGTAAGTACTGAGAGATATGAATTTAGTGCCATTGTATTGCCTGTAAGGTGGCTGTTATTGTATATTGTCTCTGTTTCTTTCTGATCTACTACTTTTAGGGTCTCTCTTTGCTTAGAGGACCCCTTTCAATATTTCCTGTATAGCTGGGTTGGTATTTGCAAATTCTTTCAGTTTTTGTTTGTTCTGGAAGATTTTAATCTCTCCTCCTATTTTCAATGATAGCCTAGCTGGATATAGTATTCTTGGCTGCATGTTTTTCTCATTTAGTACCTTGAATATATCATGCCAGCTCTTTCTGGCCTGCCAGGTCTCTGTGGATAAGTCTGCTGCCAATCTAATATTTTTACCATTGTACATTACAGGCTTCTTTTCCTGGGCTGCTTTCAGGATCTTTTCTTTGTCACTAAGACTTGTAAATTTTACTATTAGGTGACGGGGTGTGGACCTATTCTTATTGATTTTGAGGGGGGGTTCTCTGAACCTCCTGGATTTTGATGCTTGTTCCCTTTGCCATATTGGGGAAATTCTCTCCAATAACTCTCTCCAATATACCTTCTGCTCCCCTCTCTGTTTCCTCTTCTTCTGGAATCCCAATTATTCTAATGTTGTTTCGTCTTATGGTGTCACTTATCTCTCCAATTCTCCCCTCGTGGTCCAGTATCTGTTTGTCCCTCTTTTGCTCAGCTTCTTTATTCTCTGTCATTTGGTCTTCTATATCGCTAATTCTTTCTTCTGCCTCATTTATCCTCCCAGTCAGAGCCTCCATTTTTGATTGCACCTCACTAATAGCTTTTTTGATTTCAACTTGGTTAGATTTTAGTTCTTTTATTTCTCCAGAAAGGGCTTTTATATCTCCCGAGAGGGTTGCTTTAATATCTTCCATGCCTTTTTCGAGCCCGGCTAGAACCTTGAGAATTGTCATTCTGAACTCTAGATCTGACATATTACCAGTGTCTGTATTGATTAAGTCCCTAACCTTTGGTACTGCCTCTTGTTCTTTTTTTTGTGGTGAATTTTTCCACCTTGTCATTTTGTCCAGATAAGAGTATATGAAGGAGCAAGTAAAATACTAAAAGGGTGGAAACAACCCCAGGAAAATATGCTTTAGCCAAATCAGAAGAGATCCCAAATCATGAGAGGGGAAAAAAAAAAAAAAAAGAGTATAAGAAAGAAAAAAAAAAAAAAAGAAACAATTAAAAAAATAAAACCGATGAAAAAACATAAAAAGAAAAAAATATATATATATTAGATAAACTATTTAAAAAACGTTAAAAAAGAAAACAGTAAAAGTTGAAAAAATTTAGCAGAAGAAGAGAAAAAAAATTGAAAAAGAAAAAAAAAAATTAACTTAACTGCAAGTCTAAGAATCATGGGGAGAAAGCCATGAGTTCCGTGCTTTGCTTTCTCCTCCTCTGGAATTCCGCCGCTCTCCTTGGTATTGAAACTGCACTCCTTGGTAGGTGAACTTGGTCCTGGCTGGGTTTCTTGTTGATCTTCTGGGGGAGGGGCCTGTTGTAGTGATTCTCAAGTGTCTTTGCCCCAGGTGGCGTTGCACCGCCCTTACTCGGGGCAGGGCTGAGTAATCCGCTCGGGTTTGCTGGGTTTGCTTTCGGGAGCTTTTGTTCCCTGAGCGCTTTCCGTAGAGTTCTGGAGGGTGGGAATGAAGATGGCGGCCTCCCGGTCTCTGGCCCGGAGGGGCCGAGAGCCTGGGGCCCCACTCCTCAGTGCACCCTCAGAGAACAGCGCCCAATTACTCCTGTCACCCTGGCCTCCGGCTGCGCTCTCAGCTGACCGAGGCTGCGACCGGTTCAAGGTAACACCAAGCTGAGAGCTCACTCCTCAGCTCTGTCTCTGTAGCCAGCTTCCCGGTTCTAATACCTGTAAGCTCTGCGACACTCAGACACCCCCGATCCTTCTGTGACCCTGCGGGACCTGAGGCCGCGCTGACCCCGCCTGGTCTTCACCCTGGTTAAGCCTTTGGAGCGATGTCCCTCAGCGGAACAGACTTTTAAAAGTCCTGATTTTGTGCTCCGTTGCTCCACCGCTTGCCGGGAGCTGGCCCCTCACCCCGCGGTCTATCTTCCTGTAGCTTTGGATTCACTTCTCCGCCAGTCCTACCTTTCAGAAAGTGCTTGATTTTCTGTTTCTAGAGTTGTTGTTCTTCTTCTCTTCGATCTCCTGTTGGATTTGTAGGTGTTTGCAATCTTTAGATAAGCTATTTAGCTGATCTCCCGCTACCTGAAGTAGTCTCAGCCTGCTACTTCTCCGCCATCTTGTCTCCTCTCTCGTTATTTTAAATATTTTAATAAAATCAACTGATTAAATATCTCATAAGAATGATTAAGAAGGAGAGGTGAAGGAAAAAGAGTAAAAATACCTAACCCATTATTACTTTTTATATCTTGTTATGAGAAGTGAAAGTAACCATTGAATTTAACTAGTAATTGCTCTAATCTGCTCTACATGAATTAATTATGATATATCTATGCACAGTAGAGCACAGTTTCTGCATTATGTTTTATTTACTTCTGTCAAACTTTAAAAATGAACCAAAACCCTTAAGTGCAGAATCAATGATTCTGTTTTCTTTGACTGTAAAGCTTAAAGGTTATACAGGACAAAATTATTTGCAAATGTGAAGTCAGTAGACACTTTTCATTCCATCTCTATGAGTACACTATTCACACATGGACATTTAAAAAATGTACATTCACTGGAAAAATATCTCATGTATCATATATCATAGTAATGGAACTTGAGTTGGTTTTATATCCATTAGATGGGCACCATTTCTATTGCTTACCAGCTGAATAAAAGTTTTAAAATTTAATAAAAAGAAGTCTATGTAAAAAAAAATAAAAAAGTCTATGTCCTAATTGATAACCTCCTTTTAAATTCCTGGTTAAAAGAAATCTATTATAATGAAACTACTTCCTTGTGTTTGTCTCTCTTTCTGTGTGTGTGTGTGTGTTTAAACAAGAAGTAGACCCATATAAGACAGTCTCAGAAATCATTTCTTAAAAGCAATGAAGTGATTAAAAAACTTACCTATAATTATGGGAGGAAGTCAAGGACACACAGGAGCCAAGTGAAAGAGCTCTCCAAGGCCAAAATTATAATAATTTGAACAAAAAAATAGAGTCATATCTTCTTCCTTTTAACTTCTTCACCTTGTACCTAGACCAAGTTCTAGGTAGACCAAGTTCAATTCCTTAAGCTTTTCTAAGCTAATGCCCTGTGGCAGATACTGTTCTGAGTTTTGCATTTACAAGTGAATACAATAAAGTTGCTACCTTTCAAGAATGTAGAAAATGTCATGAAATTATTTTAAAACTAGAAGTAGCCTCTTGGCTTGTTGTGACCCTGGAGTGCAAGATGGGTTGTCAGCATCTGCACTGTAGCCACAAGCCAAAAGTCGCCCATGGCTCGTTCTCTTGTTGCCCCAGCTGAAATCTGTAGGGTCTGATCCAGCCACACCATCTCAATATGTGCCACTAATGTAAGCATATGAAGGGTATAGGCTTCAAGTTGAACGAGTGATGTTTTTTGAATGAATTGTCTAAGATACATGACTAAAGAAACAATGTTAGATCTTTGTGTATAAAATTTAAAACCTTCACTTAAGAACAAATTTAAGTAACATACACATTTTTAAAATAAAAAGTAAAATAAAATCATTATGGACCCCCAGTGCTGACATAATAATAATTTTTATACCAATGTCACTTTAATATATAAAAATACAAACCAAGGCGTAAACTTTCCATATTTAGAACTACATGCAGCTATAAAATCAAAACAAATTTATGAATTAAAAACAAAATATGAGCAAACTGGTTTAGCCACTCTGGAAAACAGAACGAAGTTTCCTCATAAAGTTAAAAATAGAAGCACCCTATGATCTAGCAATTGTTGGTATTTACCCAAAGAACACAAAAATACTAATTCAAAGGAATACATGCACCCAGATGTTTATTACAGCATTATCTACAATAGCAAAATTACAAAACAGCCCAGGTACCCATCGACTGATGAATGGGTAAAGAGGTTTTGTTATGCATATACACTGGTATATTACTCAGCCATAGATAAGAATGAAATCTTGCCATTTGCAACAATGTGGACAGGGCTAGACAGTATTAAGCTAGGTGAAATAATCCAGTCAGAAAAAGACAAATACCATATGATTTCATTCATATGTGGAATTTGAGAAACAAATAAGTAAAGGGCAAGACAAAAGAGAAAGAGAGAGAGGCAAAGCAAAAAACAGCTCTTAACTACAGAGGACAAACTGATGGTTACCAGAGGGAAGGTGACTGGTAGGGGGGTGAAAATAGATGGTGGGGATTAAGGAGTACACATATGATGTATGGAAGTGTTGAATCACTATATTGGACACCTGAAACTAATATTACACTGTACATTAACCAACTGGAATTTAAATTAAAAAAAATCCACAAAACTCATTACATTTAAATTTACCATAATGACTATGTCACTGCTGTTTTGCGGAAGTTTAGTCACCGCTCGTAACACAGTCTTGTTGTGGATCCAAAGGCACAGTGTTTTTGGAATTTACACGTACCTATTATTGTATAACTCGAATTGGTTACAAGACTGCTTCTTTGTATTCGAATTATTGTAATTTTAAAAATTCATCTGACATGCCAGGCTATCATTTAGGCTTCCCTTGACTTAAATGCATTCTTTATAAGTTAATTCTACTGACAATTCTTTGTCATCTTCCCACAATTAAAATAGCATGACTTGGTATCAGGATAAAGTTGGGAACAGAAATTGCATGGAAGCAATTACATGGTGGTCATACAGATTTTTTTTTCAAGATCATTATCAAAATGAAAAAAGAAAAAAAGAAAAAAAGAAAAAGGGATGCTCTAATGGGAATTACCAAACATGAGAATTGCCTTTAGGAAACTTGTCTCTTTTCAACTTTGAAGGTTATCACAATCCTCATATAATTAGGATTTTTTTCATCTTTTTTTCACATTTAGTCAATAGAATGAGAGCAAGTTATATATTTCACTTCCACAGTACATATTTTAATAGACAATTTAGTCTGAAATACTTAAATTTGTAACACTATTAATCTTCAGCTTAAAAGCAATAAATAACCCACAAAGAAATTCTTCTGTAATGACTACTATTCTGTTCAGATTTGCCTATTTGCAATGCAGACTGGTAGTCCTGCACTGCCTACAGAGGTTCTATTTTGCATGATGTAATTGAAAATACTTCATGATTTCAGAATTGAGCACAGCATAATTTTCTTAACATCATTTAATGGCAATGCCATGAAAACCACTAGAGATAAGTAAGATTAAATATTTAATTTTAGAAGACACAAACTATATTTTACAAACACAAGTACCCAATGGTATGCAACATATTTGTACCTGTGAGACATTCTTTTAAAATTAAATTCATTTTAATAACATGTATTAGAGATAACTAAAGGAATTTTCAGATTATTTATGTGCTCTCCATCCTGACTCGAGTAGATTGATATTTTTCTGCTTATCATCAAACTGTATTATATTTATTGTGACTATTTCATTACTTCAAGAATTTTAAGACTCGTTACATTAATAAACTTGAGATTCTTTAAAATCAAAAATACCTGTTACAAGATCAAATATTAATCTATCGTTTTCTGATTATATTCTTCCACTTTTTAGAACTGAGCATGACATTCAGAAGCTTGGTTAGCTGAAAATCAAAAAAAGGGCAAGGGGACATCTTAACTCCTCTTTCTGAGATTTTCCTCTCACTACTGACCTTTTCATGAAAGAACATGCAACACTTTCTAATTATGTATCCATTGCAAATGCTCTACCTCCATGATCAGTAATGGCTGTAAAAATCTAGGAAGTTCAGCATGCTTTTTATGGGAGAAAAAAAAAAGCATCCTAACATTTTGTATTTCCTGCTTTAGTTGTGTGTGTGTTTGTGTCTGTATAAATATACATATGTGGGTGTATAATAAGTACACACTGAAAAAATATCTCATATCATAGTAATGGAGCTTGAGTTGGTTTTGGTTGGGCACCGTTTCCATTTCTTACCAGTTCAATAAACTAAGGAAATGCATAATGTTAGGATGCTTTATATATATATATATATATATATATATATTTATATTTATATCTATATTTATATTATATTCATATTTATATTTATATAAACATATTTATGTATATTTTTCTACTGGAATCTCAACTGTTATTGCTAAGGTGTGAAATCATATACATCTGGTTTATGTTTAATAATAGAAATAGTTCAAATTTCCTTTTAACGAGCTCTCCACAAAAAAAGAAATTAGTTATAGAAAATAGAGATGGAGAAGAACTTTCATTGCAATAACCTTTTAATTTTTGAAAAATTTTAGTGTGAAATTTGATATTTTATTAACATCCAAATTCCATTCAGTGTTATCTTTGAATTGTGACATGGCACTAAAAATAAGTTTCTCAGAATTTTTTTTTTTCTGTAAGCATATCAAAAAACTGCCACATACTTAGGTATATATGAAATCCCATAAATAAGGTAGTAGAATGGCACAAATGCATAAGCTCTCTAACATTTCTTTAGTTATGCTACAATCCCAGGTAATATAATTTTTCAACAACTCAGAATGTGATGTTTCAAAAAATGTTGATGAAATGTTTAACTTTACTATGAATCACATATTTGTTTTACTCATATTTTAATATTCTGTAAGTTTTATGCTTTTAAATTTAAAGTCCTTTTAAAATAATGATAAATATGGAAGAATACAGAAATTTCAAGTGTAGAGCTTGATGAATTCTCTCAACTCAAAAACACTGGTGTAACCAGCACCTAGGTCAGGATACCAAACATTATTAGTACCCAGAAAAGCTCTCTCATGTGCCTTCCCAGCCCAAGAGTGATGACCATTTTAACTGATCTCACCATGTTTGTTTTCTAACTTTAAGGTATTCACACAAGAGGTGCACATTTGAGTATGAATCTTTCCTTTTAGATTATATATGTGAATTTTTTCTTTTAAAGATTTTATTTATTTATTTGACAGAGAGAGAGATCACAAGTAGGCAGAGAGGCAGGCAGGGTGGGGAGGAGCAGGCTCCCTGCTGACCACTGAGCCTGATGTGGGACTCTATCCCAGGACCCTGGGATCATGACCTGAGCTGAAGGCAGAGGCTTAACCACTGAGCCACCCGGGTGCCCCAATTATATATGTGAATTTCATTCATGTTGTCTGTAGAAATAATTTCTTCTTTCTTATTGTATATACTATTTCACTTATGAATAAACCATAATTTTATATCCATTCTACTGTTGATTAACACTGAAACAGGACTATTAAATAGTGTTGTCATGAAAATTCTTATATATAATTTTGTTTTTTGATTCACATCTCTATGCATTTTTCTAGGATATATGTCTAGGAATAAGAATTCTGTTTCATACAGAATGCAAAGATTCTGATTTGGTATTACCAAAAGACTTTTCCAAAGTGATTGCACTAATTTTTAGTCTTACAAATAGTATATGAGACTTTAAATTTCTCCACACCTCAGCAACACGTAGTATTGTTCATTTTAATTTTTGACAGTGGGAAGATAGTTTTAATACTCATTGTTCTATGTTCTATTGTCTCTTATGACTAAACAGATTCAACGTATTTTTATGTACTTATTATTAGAGTGTCCTCTTTATTAAAGTACCTATCCAAGTATTTTCTCATTTTTATTGAGTTTTGTAGAGTCACCTGAAAATTTTCTTAAGTAAAGGAATTACTTACATATTCTTAATATTTGTCCTTTGTCATACATATGCATTGCAAATATCTTTTACTCTGAAACATCATCTCTTAATGGGTTTTTTTGATGAAAAGAAGACCTTTATTTCAATAAAGTTGAATTAATGAATAGGTTCCATTATGGTTAGTGCATTTTGTATTATTTTTAAGAAATATTTTCCTACACTGAGAATATGAAGATATTCTGTTTTCTTCTAAAAGAATATTTTTTACCATTTACACTTGATTCATCTAGGTTGACTTTTTAAATGGATTTTGGGTTCAAGATCCTCCTCCCCCACTTTTAAATATCCAAATGATTTAACAATACTTATTTAAACATTATACTTTTCATTCTGCACTGTAGTGGGCATATGTATGTGTGGTTGGTTTCTATAGTCTCCATTTGCTCATATGGCTGTTGTTTACTCTTGACCAAAACTACATTCTCTTTACTACTATAGTTAACAGTGTATGTCTTCTGAGTTTGTTATAATTCTCTAAGACTGACTTGTCAATTTTTGTCATATGTTACATAAATATTCAAATTAATTTGTCAGTTTCCACATATCTGAAGAGATTTTATTGGGACTGTGGTTATTATTTGTCAAATTTGAGATAACTGGACATTTTTGCAATATTGTCTTCTAGTTCATAGACATGGAGTATACTATTACTATTTGGATCTATTTTCATGTTGATATTGTGTGTAATTTACTAATCAGAAGTCTTGTGGTATATTTAAGTGTATTCCTATTTGATATTTTAGGATACTGTGTTAAATACTTGGTATTTTAGAACACTACTTTTTAAATACATTTAGTTTTCTTATATTTCATGCTACTATGTAGAGTATAATGATTTTTTCTAACATTTTATTATAAAAAACATAAAATAAATGGCAGTTGGACGAATTTTGTAGCATACACATAAATGCTACCCTCAATATTTTGCCATACTTGCTATCATCCATCACTTACATTATAACCATCTAGAATCTGTAGCTTAAAAAAAAAAATGGAAAATGCCAACAAATGAAAAGGAAACCTATACATACATACATCATGGTGAACCTGTGAAATAGTAAACAAAACAATGGTATTAAAATCATTATGAAACAAAGATATTATTTTGAATTACTAATTGACTTAGTCAATAAAAATTCAATTAGTAATTGAATTTAGTCAATAAAAACTCTTCAACAGAAATGATAGAAGCCAAAATATGTGACATGACGTTTTCAATGTGTTCAAGGAAAACAATACACCCAGTCATTTTCAGACCAAAAAAAAAAAAAAAAAAACCAAAAAAACCAAGAGACTTTGCCTCAAGTAAACTCTCACCAGTGGAAATTACAAATATGTAATTCAAGAACACTATAAAGCAAATTCATAATGAGGGATGCATATGTAAATAAAAAGCAAGAAATTAATAAATGGGTACATCTAAGTAAGATTAACCAGTTTGGCTGAATAAAAAAGTAAAAATAATAAGATCAGTGAATATTACCGATTCAGTTGTGTTCTCTTCAAATTCATATGTCAAACTTCTAACCCCCATAGTCTCAGACTGTGACTCTGTTTAGAAACAGGGACTTTAAATTCAGAGAAAGACAATTATCATATGATCTCCCTGATATGAGGAAGTTGAGAAGCAAAGTGAGGGGTTTGGTGGGGTAGGGAAGGAAAAAATGAAACAAGATGGGATCGGGAGGGAGACAAACCATAAGAGAATCTTAATCTCACAAAACAAACTGAGGGTTGCTGGCCGGGGAGAGGGGTAGGGAGAAGGTAGTTGGGTTATGGACATTGGGGAAGGTATGTGCTATGGAAGTGTGTAAACCTGGCGATTCACAGACCTGTACCCCTGGGGCTAATAATACATTATATGTTAATAAAAAATAAAAAAAAATTTTCAAATACAACTGGTGTCCAAACATTATAAGAAATTAGGACACAGGTAACAGTCAGAGAGATGATCTTGCAAGGTACTCAGCAAGAAGCCCTCTGCAGGCTGAAAAAAGAGGACTCAAAGGAACCAAACCTGTCACACCCTCATCTTTGACTTCCAGCTTCCAGAATTGTGAGAAAGTAAGTATCCATAGTTTAAACACCCTGTCTGTGCTATTTTATCAGAACCCTAGCAAACTAATATAGTGAGGTTTTAAAAGTACAAATTAAAAAATACAATAATAGCACAAAAGTGATATGGACTAAATGGAGTGTTCTAATTTCTTCATTATTCAATAAGGAACTGAAGATATTAATTATGTAAAATTTTGGAGGGTCAGATATTCATGTTTACATATGTCAGGCAACTTCTAAAAGAAATCAAGTATTTATCTTCTAAGTGAATAGAAGGAAATGGTGTAATGATGAAAAAATAAAAATAAAAAAAAAACAGTGGGAAAAAAAGAGAAAGAACAATAGCAAGCACCAAATAACGCACTGGTGTTTGTCCAATTATATCAATAAACAATGGAACCTCCATTTAAAAGACAAAGACTTATTTTTTTGTCTTTCAGATTTTAGCCATTCTGACAGGTACAAGGTGATATCTCATTATAGTTTTGATTTACATTTCTCTGATGATTAGGGGTGTTAAACAAGGATGTGGAAAATTAGAAACCCTCATGTTCTATTGGTGGGAATGCAAACTGGTGCAGCCACTGTAGGAACAGTATGGTTCCTCAAGAAATTAAACAGAAATATCATATGATACAACAATTCCACTACTGGGCATTTATTCAAAGACAGCAAAATCACTAATTTGAAAAGATATATGCACCCCTATGTTTACTGCAGCCTAATTTACAATAGTCAAGATACAAAAGCAGCCTAAGCATCCATTAATAGATGAATGGATAAAGAAAATGTGATGTATAAATACAATGGAGTATTGCTCAGCCATAAAAAAGATAAGATCTTGCCATTTGCAACAACATGAGTGAACCTAATGGGTATTTATGCTAAATGAAATGTCAGTCAGAGAAAGACAAATACCATATGATTCTACTTATATGTGGAATATAAGAAAAAAACAAATGAATAAGTAAACAAAAAGCAGAATTAGATCTATAAATACAGAGAACAAATGGATAGGGGAAAGGAGTTGGGAGATGGGCAAAATGGGTGAAGGGGAGTAAGAGATACAAGCTTTCAGTTATGGAATGAATAAGTCATAGGAAAAATAGATAAAGTATAGGGAAATAATGGTATAGTATTAGTATTGTATGGTGACAAATTGTAGCTACACTTGGGGTGAGCATGGCACACTGTAAAGAGAAGTTGAATCACTGTGTTGTATATATGAAACTAATGTAACATTGTCTATCAACTACACTGCAATTAAAAAATTATAAAAAATTTTTAAAAAGACAAAGATTGTCAGTCTGGCTAAAATAATCCAGCAATATAAGGAAAATATTGAAAATACTAGGAAACAATAAAGTTTCACTAAAAATATGGCTTGTGTTGTTCAGTAAAAAAGTGGGTTAAAGTTAGTATTAATATAGAATATTTGGACCATACAATTAATGTTTGACTAAACTGACATATAAAATACTACACAAGCTATGTGCATTTCAAGTGCATATAGAATATTTATAAAATTGGACCACATAATGAATCATAAAGAAAATTTCAAGCAATTTCAAGCATTTGAATCAGCTAGAGCACATCCTCTAACCAAAATATAATTAAGTCATAAACCATGACATTAAAAAGTGTTTTAGAAAAGCCTTGTGCCAAACTTTTTTTTTTGAGTAAATGCATTTTATTTTTAGACAACCTACATGACTTTTTTTTTTTCTTAAAAACAATGCCTCCACTCTAGATAAATCAAGGTCAAAATAAATGAAGAGCTCAAGATGACATCTGTCCCATTTGTCTAAGTCCTGGCATCTGGATGAAAAGCAACAGCCAGTTCTGACAATAGGTGGTACCTTCAAAGTTAGCAGCCAAATTAATGAACATTTTTCCATTTCTAAACCATCTTTAAAGAAAATCATATATGGGGTCACACCACCCTCACAGAGTCCAACAGAGCAACCATGCCATCTAGATTCATGTTTTCACCAATAAAGAACTGGTAGTTTTTGAAATTAACAAGGATGTGCTTGATTTGTTCTGTAATCCCTGCCACAAGAGATTTTACTCTATCTGGCCTCTTTTCTTCAAGTTTGACTTTGACTGATTCCATAGAATCTTTGTTGTACTTCTTGTAGGCTACTTTTGTGAAGCTGGTTTCCTGCAAGAGCTGGTTCACAATGATATCAACACCAGTGACTATTGTGGTTTTGGTACTTTGGTTTTGTCTCCTTGGACCTTCCGTGGAGACATTTTCATCAATGAATGAGTCATCAATGTTACCCTCTGTCCTACTGACCATCTTTCCCTCCACCTCCAGGCATAGACCGTCTGGGATCTCCCAGATGTTTTAGATGTCGGAGAACATCGCACCATGGCTGATGAGGTCCTGGTAGATCATCATACCTGCTGCTGGAGGGAGATGATGGTGGTGCTAGTTTTGCAGGAGCCTGAGCTCCAGCCAGAGTGGCATTCAGCAGGAGGTGGGAAAAAGCTGTGACAAATGTTTTAAAAATATACTTTTAAGTAACTTGTGTGTCAAAGAATACATTTTAAAAAGATTAAGAAAATATTTTAACATAAAAGGTAATTCAATATAGTTCATATAAAACCATTTGAAAAAAAATCTGAATGCTCAGCAATATGGAGTAGATTGTAATAGCTCAACCATTCCATTGACAACAAATAGGAAAATCTGGAATAATTTTCTGTATTTATTTATTTTTACAGGTGGGTGGGGGGAGGAGCAGAGGGAGAGGGACAAGCAAGCTCCATGCTGAGTGCAGAGGCCAGCCAAGGGCTTCATCCCACCACCCTGAGATCATGACCTCAGCTGAAATCAAGAGTCCAAGGCTTAACTGACTGAGCCACCCAGGCACCCCAGAAAATCTGGAATAATTATAAAAATCATATATGTAATGTCTATACACAGCTGAAGGAGAAATAAGGACTACAAGGAGTAAAACTGGACAGAGGTGATAAACTTTGAGAGATGAGCTGATATTCTGCAGCTGTCTTTGGAAGCATTCTGACTCTTCTGGTTGTCTATCCTGGCTGCAGGTTAGAAACTGTGAATCTAAGCTTGACCCAGGCATAGGGCCACTTACAGGAGCCGAGAAACCAGCCATGTTTCTGGTGGTCACACAAGGCAGGAGTGATATATTGAAAACTCCAGGGGCTTAAGACCTCTTGACTGATTACTATCTCTATGAGGATTGTCAGGGAAAATACAGGACACCCAATTAAATTTGAAACTTAGGTAAACAGAAAATACTTTTTAAATGTAAGTATGTCAAATTTTGAATGGGACATACTTGTAGTAAAACTTTAAATGGCTATTTATCTAAAATTCAAATGTATTGGGTGTCCTGTCTTTTTTTTTTAATATTTTGATTAATCTGGAAACTTTTAAGACATTTGCTGAATTCCTAAGAGCTGGGAAGACAGAAACAAAAAGAAAACACTAACTAATACACTAGCTGTAAGATAATTGTTCATCTTATTTTTGTAATGTCTGAAAATCTGAACTTGCTTAAAAAATAAGTTTAAAGAAGTGCAAAAAGAAAGAATCATTAATCATTTCACAAGTCAGAAATTTATGGCACCACATCCATCTTAATAAACACACCCACCCCAGGTAATGTCAAAATTAAGCACAATAAAGAAAGAAAATAGAGTGAAGAGTGCTGAAGCTAGTCCAACTAAGGCTGTTGGACTGAAACAAATATTCAAGGTTTCATTCACATTTTTTTGTAGAATATGACTGAAATGGAAACAAAATAAATATTTTACAATTTACATACTACTATTTATTCAAGAAAAGTTTTTATTGTAATTCATTTATAAATAAAAAATGAAATATTTTTATTTGAATATAATTTTTAACATTGAAAATAATGGAAGAGACATTTATATACCTGTATCAGAAAATAGCTGAACTCTTATTACCAGGAGTTATCTTCATAATAGTTCATTTTTTTTTCACTCTTTAAACACCTTAAGTGTAGGAGGCCTGTTTTTTTTTTTGTTTGTTTGTTTGTTTGTTTTTGTTTTTCCCCCTAATAGAAACAAGAGTACCATATTCAGGTACTCATAATAATATTTGTAAACCATACGGGACTCTTAATCTTAGGAAACAAACTGAGGGTTGCTGGGTGGGGAGGGGTGCGGGGGTGGTGGACATTAAGGAGAGCATGTATTGTAATGAGCACTGGGTATTATGTAAGACTGAAGAACCCACACAACTGTACCCCTGTAATAAACGCTACATTATATGTTAATTAATTGAATTTAAATTAAAAAAATTATATTGGTATCCTATCTGGCATCTTCCTGTACACACACACACCCACACACAGCAAGAAAAATTATAATGGCACAGAAATTGCCAAGTAAGGATAAATAAGAAGGAATGATCTTTAAACTACACTTTATATGTGTAGTCACAGATTTACAGATACACTACTAAAATGGTCAGTGGCACTTCCAGAAAAGAACAACATATTTATATATTTAAGCAAACTTCAAACAAGGGAGGTCATTCTTTACTAGTTTCTTGGCATTTTATGTGGTTTTACAACTTGGATCAAAAATGGGCATGAAACAAACATCACATGTTAATTAGATTTTCAGGAAACATTTTGTAATATTTGGCACCAGAAGTTGATGAGTAAGATGTAACGATAAATAAGATGTAAAGTCAAGGAGTCAGGAAAATTGACAGATTAGACTGAAAGCTGATGGAGAGCCAAAGAACAAGAGGTAAAGAAAAGATCAAATTTCTTAAAAGTCACCTTGAGGTTGGTTTGGCTAAGGGGCTGATATTTGTAACATATAATATATAATTGTAAGACCCAAAATGACATTGATATCAGTTAGCCCTGATTTATGCAATCTAAGAAAAATTTCCTATAATATTCCTTAAGAATATCTTATAATAACAAATTCCATTTATTAGTTTCTTTTTTTTACAATAATTTTTGAGCTCCTCTACCAAACTAGGCCCTATTGTAAGCTTTGATCACAGCAGTGAATAAGTCGGGGAACATTCCTGCCTCCTTGGGGCCCCTTTCCATTGAAGACATATATATATTAATTTTTTATATTTTTAATTTTTAAAGAACATCAAGAAGAAAATAAAGAGCTAAAGGAGAAAGCACTGGACGTGCGTCAGGTGTAGAACATTACTTTAGATGGTGTACTCAGGGAAACTCTATGAAGAAGTAAGTTTGGGGTTGAGGCCTGAATGATGACAGGTGCTCAACCATGAAAAAGTTGAAGAAAGAATTTGAGGGGCAGAAAAATTAACTGGTCCTTAGCCACTGAAGTAGAAATGATCTTGATATCAAACCACAACTCTCCTATATTTTTCAAAAGATTTTATTTATTTATTTATTTGAGAGACAGGGAGGTGGCGGGGGGAGAAAGGGAATCCCAAGCAGGCTCCATGTTGAGTGCAGAGCCTGTCTCAGGGCTCAATTGCATACCCTGAGATCATAACCTGAGCTAAAACAAGGAGTTGGACCCAACCAAAGGAGCCACCCAGGTGCCCCCCTGTTCTACTTTTTCATGAGGATTTTTACCCAAGAATATTCACTCGTGATAGTTATTACTACTTGATTTCACATAAATTTTGTGGGCTTGTGACTCTAGAAATGCGATTATAACTCATACGCGACAGCCGCTTTGTCTGTCTTGATACTCATCAGACAGCATGTCTTGATTTGCTGACTGGCTGCACTGAACAATCTTGGGAGAGACTTTCTGTACTAAAAGATTACTGAATATCAAAATTCATTTTTATTCTCCTTATAAAGACATCTGAAATTTGAGGCCAAAAAGAAAATATATAGATTCACAAAAACGACAGAGATGGCAGTCTAATTTAAGATATAATTTTTATTTTGTCATTCATTTCATGTTTTGTTTCTCAAATACAATTTTTCAAGGTACTTCTTACTTAAAAATAAATAGAATACACATATCTTATAGAAACGAATATTCAATGCTTATAATCAATTTCCTTTCATTTATAAATTTAATGAACAACTCATTTATAGAGATAATGGACAAATCTAGGTAACAGCTACTATATTTTTAAATAAAAGGACAATTAAGGGTTCAAATTTATGGCAATGATTTTTTTAAAGATCTCAACAGTCTGCCCATTATATGTATTCTCTAATTTCCTCTTCAGTCAACAAATTTCATTTATATGTCTCCAACTTACATGATTCTAAGTCAAATATTATGACTGGAATAAAATAGGAAAATAAAGAATAGTTGGCACAAAGAGATCTGGAAAACCCTCGCCTTTCATTATCTTATATAAAAAAGTAGAAAAAATTTTCTCTGAATATCCATCACTGCCACACAGTCTCACACACATGAAAACAGACAACACTGTGTGATGATTCTTCATTTTCTCAGTATAATCGAGGACGCTGTCAATCTTGTCTCTTTCATCTCTTACCTTTCACATATGGTTAACTATTAATTATCAATATGTTTATCCCCTATATATTTTTATTCTGTCACTTTTCTTCTACCCCTACTTCAGTTGTCTTTATTTAGGAACTTACCATCTCCCATCTGTTGGTCAACATGCTTCTCATGTCTTACCTCCCTATTCCAAATCTGCTCTTTGGAGCACTGTCAGAAGAGTCCCTCCATATGAAAAATTATTGTGTTTCATTCTTGCTTAAATTCCTCCAGTAGTTTCACAAGCTCAAAGACTAAAATCCAGACCTTTTAATGTGACATACAAGACTATACAGAATCTGTAAGGAAGCACTGCCTGAATGAGTTATTTTTTTTTCCCTCAAATTAAGGCCTGTGATTGATCCCCTAAACATTCACAGGTAAATACTCAGAGTTCTCTAAGTTCAAGGCAAGTTATGAATTTTCTAGATGACAACTTAAAAGCATATGTTGAGCAGAAAATTCAGTATCATGATCTGTGTGCTAGAGGATTTAACGAATACATCAGTGATAGGGTCGGTGAAAGCCCTATGGGAACACAATTCTTGAATTGGTACTTCAGATTTAAGGGGTCAGAGAGGCATTTGGAGAAACTGTATTTAAGCTGTAATCAGAAAGATATTTAGGAACTTTTTAGGAAGAGTTGAGGAATGGTGATACAATGGAACAAGTTCGAGAAGACGAAAGTGTATTTTCAAATAAATAAGAATTTAATATTTATGTATGTGCCCAGGTTGTTTTTGTATTTATACCTCCAGAAACTTTTTATCTTATAATAATTCATATTACTATTTGCATAATTATAGATTAAATGTTTGAAATTTAAAGCATTGTTTAGAGAAAGGATATAGAGATTCAAGCTCAAGTCCAAGAATCCTCTTTGTAAATTAGGAAAACATTATTGAGCCTTCCTACATTGTTTATGTTATAAAATTTATTTCTAAATAAAATTCCACGATAACAAAATATTTGAAAATATTTGACTATTAACATTAATTTTTATTTATTTTTTATTTTTAAAATATTTTTAAAATTTATTTATTTGACAGGCATAGATCACAAGTATGCAGAGAGGCAGGCAGAGAGAGAGGAGGAAGCAGGCTCCCTGCTGAGCAGAGAGCCAGATGCGGGGCTTGATCCCAGGACTCTGAGATCATGACATGAGCTGGAGGCAGAGGCTTTAACCCACTGAGCCACTCAGGCACCCCTACTAACATTAATTTTTAAAGAGACATCATATTAATAAACATGATAATAACACTTAGGAATCTTTCAAAACTGAAAATACCTTCTGAAGGGATACTAAATACCTCTTCATCTTTGATTTTTATTCTATTATTTTTCTATTTATGATTTTTCAAAAGTTAATTGTAGTTGACCAGCCGCAAAATCATCGGAAAATATTTAGAAAGAAAGGCAATTTAGGAAAAGACATGTAAAATATAAAAATCTGGGTGGTCAGAAGATACGTTCTAAAATAGTAAAGATAAAAAAAGCTCTCATAATTGGACTTTACCTTTGAAAGGACAGAGAGTCTGATGAAGATGGTAAAACCCCTGAGAAGTACAAATGGAGAAGAAAAAGAAGAAAGATTTGTAAACCAACTAATTTACTTTTCAAATGGAAACTAATTTATTTTATTTAAAGTTCTCAGGCACCTTTCTTCTACTGGTATTTGTTTTTCCAGCTCATTACATTTCTGAATGATTAATCTTTGCTCTCTAAGGAAAGAGAATGAAATTATTTGGTGAAGTGTGGGAGAGCTAAAACCCTCAGGACATAGCTTAATCCAACAAGAAGGAACTCAGGGCTAAGGCTGTCATGACATTCTTAATAAAAAAACAATGATAATATTTCTCACTTAGTTTTAGTATACTATAAACACAGAATGAGACATGCCACTTACCTAGTGGTCTGGAGTACATATACATTCATACATATATATATGTATCTATATACATATATATATATTCTTTTTTTCAATATAATGAGCTCTATTGGTTCATTCTGGAATTGGAAAACCAATGCAAAATTCTCACAGAAAATACACTAGAATTAAGATAACCTATTATTGTTATGCCTCATTTGTAGGGAAAAAAAAAATCAGGAAGTCAGATTTTCTCTCAAAGTGACATGTTCAGGTAATTAAGGCCCAGATCTCTAAGTGCCATATAAAAATGCAATTTTACAAAGTAATTATTCCTAATACAGTAAAAATTACCAGGCCTTTTGTGATAAGTCAAATTGAAGAATTTAAAAATGTATTGAATTATCAGAAGTTAAGATCTCCTTGCATATAGTTTAAGCCCGCTTACACCTAGTTATTATCTTAACCACTGAGATTGTGGGTATATACAACAATGGAGAGGCCCTTACCTAAATGCACATTTAACTGCCACCTTTAGGATGTTCCATCTGAATACTTTTATTTTGCCTCAACAATTCTCCATAGATGACAAAATTCTTTAGGGTCTCTATCTCTGTTTCTCTTTCTCTTTCCTTCTCTCTCTCTCTTACACACACACACACACACACACACACACACCCTAGAAGAACTGCACATTACAGAGTAGCCCTAAGTAGCTTTTCTCTGGGCTTTATAATGATTACTACTAGTTCTTTAAGTCAAAGACATCTCTCAAAAAACCAGCACATTCTATCCAAAAATTTGTTCCTAAAATGTTTTGGCTCAAGCACCTCGATGGCATAGGAGTTAAGGATTATTTTCTCTCAACTAATACCTAACAGAATTTCAATTCCCTGAGATTTATAATAGAAGATTATATGTTTTATTGATGCAACTTAATGAAGCACAGACTACGTATACTGGAAAGTGTCTATCAATGACTGGTAAGAACACACTGGTTTATGGGCTGGGTATCAGCTTCATGATATTTATTGTTATTTTCCCCATTTCATAGATGAGAAAACTAAAGCATAGGTGATTTATTTTGCTCCGAATCAGAAATTTGGCAAGTGGTAGAAAAGGAATTCAAACTAGTTAATCTGATCCTAGAGCCTGTACTCTATATCCCCACATTAACCCTTCATTCCCCCTCCTAGACCTGGCAGTCAGAAGCAGGAACTAGAGTTGGGCAATGTTGAATATCTTAATTTGTATGGAAAGTCTTGTCTAATATGAGTTTTGCTGTCTGATGGCACCTTTTCTTACTGAAGAAATTGATTTAAAGAGCATTGAGAACCAGGAATATGATTATACAATTTATTGCCTATACGGTGTAAATTAATGTTTTCTTAAATAATTGGAATAAACAATGAATAACTACTGAATTACTGAAATTGTTAAAGTACATACAAATGCAAGCATATATAAGAATATAAAATCAATGTTGCCATACTTTCTAAAATCTTTTCTGAGTTTTTCCTTTAAAATCTTATTTATGGGCATTCAGCAATCAATAAAAGTGTGGTGTACTGCAGGTATCTTTTCCTGATCCTTCAGGCCAATGGTAGGAAGTTTCTCATGGATGGAATTCCACAGACTAGTAAATTCATTGTATCCGGAAAAGAATGGATATATTGAGATAAGATTTAGTAGCTCAATTTCATCTATCAGATCATCACTGTATTACCATAGTGTGATTTTATTTGTCCAAGGAAGGCATTTAAAGGAATGTTGAGAGCCACCACGTGACTCTGGGACATTAAAAAAATACCCTCTATGATGGAGACTGTTTTCTGACTTGTTATGGATGATTCGTTATTTTTTTACATTCCACTTTTTGATACTTGACACATGGTATTGTTGTCGTTGCCAAGTTTCAATCAGCAGGAGGATAGTATATATAACAATCTGAAAGACAAAAAAAGCGTGACTTTCAACTTTCCTTGTAGAGTTAAGTAGCAATTAAGTTATTTCAAGCACTCCACAAATAATTTTAGGATTTTGGAAAACTTTCGGGTGCTTTAAAACTTACGTGTGAATTGTGTTTCATTTTGTGATTGTATTAATAAACTCTAGGCTTTTCTATCTTATCCTTCACGAACAAAGTTCCTTTATTATTTTTAATGGGTCATAAAACTGGAGTCAAAATTCACTGGAATATTTCACAGAAATCAATGGAAGACAAAATGGATTCCATATCGAGTCTGATCAGATGTCTCTCAAACCTCTCATATAGTCTCTTCTGCTGTGTTGAAAGGACTAATTTTAGAAGGGGATATAATTTTCCTTATGATCTTGACCTTACAAAAATGAAGAAAGAGCCTGCGTTTTTCTACGGTGCTACCAGATGAACACAGAAGTTTTGTCCTGATGGTCAAAAGAGAATTTTAGAATTGAGAGGAATATTGAGAAAAATGTAGTCAAGAACTTTCTGATCAGTGTGTCTTGGCAGAATACATCAGTTGGAAGTGCCTGGATTAGAGATATGCCTGGAATTATTTTTCCCTACCTGTGCCATTGCAGGGAAGCAGGGGTAGCCAGCAGCTCTTGGCCAGGTGTTTCTCACACAGAATAGCCTGTTCAATTATTTCATTTTGCTGTGAAAATATCCCTACTTTCTACATGTGTCATGAGGAGAAAAAGATTGGGAAACACTGTCTAGGTAATTCCCTCTTTATGTGGTGAAGCTTCTCTGTTCTCTGAATGTTCTTTTAAAAGCTATTTCACAGATATATCATGCATGAATTCATATAAATCCTTTTGAATGTGTTTGCATTTTGATGTTTTTACATATACTTCTTTTTTATTTACCAACATTCATTCCACTTCTCTCTTTCTAACGTCACACTTCGGCATCTGTCAACCTCATCCTTATGTCCTACTATAGTTTGTCTGGGATTATCCCTAAGCGTACTTCTTGGGTTGTGTTCTTACTGCCTTTAAGCTAATCAGATCATCATAGCTGCCTGCTCATGACAATAGGTACTAATAAGTCATCAATTAGGGTGAACTTGAAGAATTTTGCTGACAATAGTGGTGCACAGACCTCTCAGATGCTTGTCTAAAATGTCTAAAACCATGTTTACTACCATTGGAAAAGAGTAGAAGACAGAATCAAAGCAATGACAAAGATATGAACCTTAGATCAAATAAAGTTAGTCCCATCTTGTAATTTTCAGTTAATTGTATAGATAAGTTTTCTTTTCACCAAGTCACTTTGTTTTACATTTCAGTTTTTTATAAGCGAAATATATTTTAATATATTTTAATATGTGATCTTTTATTTCCTATTTAAATTCCTCATTCTGTATTAATAAAGATAGCTTGGATAGGATTAATGGAACACAGGATTATTAAGGGTTGTCTTAAAAATCATATACAGCAAATATTTTTAAGAATAAGAATCTTGCATCCTGAAAGTCAGTCTTCCTTAAGTCTGGGGAGGAACTATATACACAAAGGTATGCTAGATCAAGTATGGAATATTTTAAAATGTAATTTATATTGTCTACCAGGCTTAGAGCCAAAGTAAGCCATCTGCGTATTTTCCACAATTAAACCAGACTAAAATATTAAAAAAAAGAAAAAGTGATGAAAGGTAGAACATTCCTGCCAATACTAGACAGGATCTAAGAACAAAGACAAAGAGAGCTATACTCAAAGCCTACTATGAAGTTATCTTGTATGAACTTACTTAGCAAGTATCACAAAGGGGAGCTTTGGAGCAATGTCACAGTAAGCAGGGTGACCAAATATCTTTTTAAGCAGAAATGAAGGGCCAGAAAAAAAAAATGGCTAGGAATTCCCACAGGCTCTTTTCTCTTTCTCTCTTTTATATGGAATGGAGGAAAGAAGAGTTCAAACAATGAAATAATTGAAAAGAAAGTCCTGGATTTGTCAATTAGAAAGTCATTGATAATGTTAGTAAGAGTAATTTCAAAAGTAACATACCACAGTGAAAGAATGATTCAGATTACTATGTATACAATGATAAACGAGCATATGTTCATAGTGCCAAAGGTACTAATAACTCAATTTCTCTCTCTTCCTTAAAGAGTAATTACAAGAGGATCAAAGTAGAATATTAATTTTATTAGTGACATAAAAATGGACAGTATAACTCATATCTAGAACAGAGAATAAAATGAGTTTTCCTAATATATCCTCAAAAGTCTTGATATAGGCACCTGTCAATAAGAAAATATGGATTTGGAACAGGCACTCCAAAGTCCTTATCAGCCTGTGGATGGTCCAAATCATGGAGGGTCATGATTTTATTTTTAATTAATAGTATTTATTTCTTAGGACAACTTTTGGTTTACAGAAAAAAAATGAACAGAGAATAGAGTTCCATATACTCTCTCTCCCTATATCCTATAACTTCCCCCATTTAAAAAAAATTATTTATTTATTTGAGAGAGAAAGAGAGAGAGTATGTGTGTGCAAAAGAGGGAGGGGCAGAGGCACAGAATCTGAACCAGGTTCCGCACTGAGCATGGAGCTCAGCACCAGGCTCTATCCCATGGCCTTGAGATCACAATATGAGCATAAACCAAGAGTCCATTCAATTGACTGAACCAACCAGGCACCCCAAGCTTCCCCCACTTTTACATCTTGCACTAATGTGATACATTATTTCTAATTGAGAGATTAATATTGATACATTGTAAACTATAAAGTTATGGTTTATACTAGGAATAATTCTTGGTGTCAGAGTTTTCTTTTTTTTTCAGGATTTTATTTATTTTTTTGAGAGTGAGAGAGAGCACGAGAGAGCAGCAGTCGAGGGAGGCAGAGGGAAAGGGTAAAGCAGATTCCCCGCTAAGCAGGGAGCCTGACTTGGGGCTCCATCCCAGGACCCTGGGATCATGACCTGAGCTGAAGGCAGACACTTAACTGACTGAGCCACCTAGACACCACCATGTCAGAGTTCTGTGGGTTTGCCAAATGCATAGAATCCACCATTACAGTATCACATAAGTAGTCATTACCCTAAGAGTCCCCCATGTATAACTTTTCATCTCTTCTCTCCTCTCTGTCCCCATAATCCTTGGAATACACTAATTTTTTCTGTCTCCATAATTTTGCCTTTTTTCAGAATGCCATATAATTGGAATCATAACATCTGAAGGGCTTATTTAACTTAGCAATATGTATTTAAGATTTTCCCATGCATTTTCATTGCTTGATACCTCATTAATTTTTATTGTTAAACAATATTTTACTGTATGGTTGTACTAAGGTATATTTATCCACTGCCCTATAGAAGGACATGTGGTTGATTATAATTTTTGGCAATTATGAATAAAGCTGCTACAAACACTCATGTATGGTTTTGCGTGGGTCTATGTTTTCATTCATTTGGGTAAATACCTAAGAGTGCAGTTGCTGGATTATATTGTGAGAGTATGATCAATTCTGTAAAAAATTACCAAACTTTGGCATTCTCAGCAATGATGAATAGGAGTTCTTTTTGTATGACATCCTTACCAGCATTTGGTCTTGTCAATGTTTTGGATTTTGGTCCTTCTAATATGTATGTAGTCATATCTCATTGTTTAATTTGAAAATCCTTATGACATATGTTGAGCATCTTTCATATGCTTATTTGCCATCTGTATATCTTCTTTGATGAAGTGTCCATTCAAATCATTTCTGTCTATTTTTTAATTGAGTTGTTTGTTTTCTTTGAGTTTTAAGAGTTCTTTGTATATATTGAAACATGTCTTCTATTCGTTTCCTACTCTGTAGCATGTACTTTTCTTTTCTTTCTTTTTTTTTTAATTTTATTTATTTATTTCACAGAGAGAGAGAGATTGCAAGTAGGCAGAGAGGCAGGCAGAGAGAGAGGGGGAAGCAGGCTCCCCGCCGAGCAGAGAGCCCGATGCGGGGCTCGATCCCAGGACCCTGAGATCATGACCCGGGCTGAAGGCAGAGGCTCAACCCACTGAGCCACCCAGGCGCCCCTACTTTTATTTTCTTTACAATATCTTTTCTAGAACAAAAGTTTGGTGTGTGTGTGTGTGTTTATGAAGTCCAAATTATACATTTTAACTACATGGATCATTCCTTTGTTGTATTTAAAAATCTGTTGCCAAACCCAAGGCCACCTAGATTTTCTCCTATATTATCTTGTAGAAGTATTATAGTTTTCACTTTACATTTAGGCTAATGATTCATTGAGTTAATTTTTAAAAAGATGTAAGATCAGTGTCAATTCCTTAATTTTTTAATTTTTCATGAGACTGCTCAGTTGTTCCAGGATCATTTATTGAAAAGATCATTCTTATATTTTGGATTGCCTTGGGCATTTGTGAAAAATAAGTTGAATATATTTGAGTATATTTGAGTAGGTCTACTTTGGGGCTCTATGTTTTGTTCTGTTGACCTATTTGTTTACTCCTGAAAGAGTACAACATTGTCTTGATTACAGTAGCTTTATAGTACGTCTTGAAGTTAGATAGTTTCAGTCCCGTGAATTCATTCTTCTCATCAATATTCTGTTTGTTGTTTTGTCTTTCCACATAAACTTTAGAATCAGTTTGTTGGTATCTACCAAATAATTTTCTGGTTGTTTGAATGGGATTGCACTGAATTTATAGATCATTTTGAGAAAAACTGACTTTTTAAAAAAAGATTTTTATTTATTTGACAGACAGAGGTCCCAAGTAGGCAGAGAGGCAGGCGGGGCGGGGAGGGGGGAAGCAGGCTCTCTGCTGAGCAGATAGCCCAATGTGGGGCTTGATCCCAGGACCCTGGGATCATGACCTAAGCTGAAGGCAGATGCTTTAACCCACTGAGCCACCCAGGTGCCCTGAAAAACTGACATCTGAAGAATATTGAGTCATTCTATCCATGAACATGGAATATTTTCCATTTTATCTTTGATGTCTTTCATTGGTTTATATAGTTTTATTCATATAGGTTTTATAAATATTTTGTTAGCGTTATACCTATGTAGTTTATATTTTTGGTGCTAATGTAATGTGTTTTTATTTCAAGTTGCAACTGCTTGTTGCTAGTAAATAGAAAAGCAATGGACTTTTGTATATTAACCTTGTTTCCTGGAATTTTGCTATAATTGTCATTATTGCTAGGATTTTTTTTTGTTGTTGATTCCTTGACATTTTCTACATGGACAACTATGTGATGTATAAACAAAGTTTTATATCTTCCTTCCCCATCTGTATACCTTTTACTTCCTTTTATTTTCTTACTACATTAGCTAAAATTTCCAGTACAGTGCAAAATAATAATGGTGAGAACAGACATTTTTTTTCTTTTGATCTTTTGGGAAAAAAATATAGTTTCACACCATTACATATGAGGTAAGCTGTAGGCTTTTGTAGATGTTATCTATGAAGTTTTAAAAGTTCCCTTATAATCCAGGCTTCATGAGAGTTTTTACCATGAATGGGTGTTGGATTTTTTCAGACATTTTCAACATCTACTGGTGTGATAACATGACTTGTTCTTTAGCCTATTGATGTAATGGATTACATTAAATAATTTTTTTTACATTAAATAATTTTTGAATTTTTAATCTGACCTGCACTTGATTGAGGTATATAATTCTTTCCATGCAATGTTGGATTAAATTTGCTAAGATATTATTGGGAACTTATTAAACTTTCATAAAAGTTTCATAATGTTTATGAAGCTTTCATAAAGTTTCATAATGTTTATGAAAGATATCCCTGATAATTTTTCTTTCTTGTGATGTTTTTGTGTAAAGTATTAGGTTAGTGCCTCATTAAATGAATTAGGGAATGTTACCTTAGATTTTTATTTCCTGAAAGACACCATAGAGAACTATTGTTATTTTTTATTTAAATATTTTAATTGACCACAGGACCAAGATGGCCCTGGTAGGACCAAGATGGACCTGGTGCTTAATGTTTTAGAAGATTAATAATCATTGATAGGCCTATTTGGACTATTTATTTCTCCTTGGGTGAATTTTGGAAATTGTGTCTTTCAAAGAATTGATCTTTTTTAATGCAAGTCATTGAATTTGTGGGTCATACATTATATTACTCCCCTGTACTCTAGTTTTTTTTTGTGGTAAAATATGCATAACATAAAATTTGCCATCATAACCATTTTAAAGTGTACAGTTCAGTAGCTTTAAAAACATTCATAATGTTGTGCTACCATCACTACCTTGCATCTCCACAACTCTATCATCTTATAAAACTGAAGCCCATTAAAAAATAACTCTCAATTCTCCTTTCCCTTAGCCCCTAGAAATCACCATTTTACTTTCTGTCTCATGATTTTGATTCTTCTAAGTATCTGCTAGAAGTGGAATCATAAAATATTTGTCTTTTTGTGACTGGCTTATTTCATTTAGCATAATGTCCTCAAGGTTCATCCTTTTGTAGGACATTGCAGAATCTCTTTCCTTTTAAAGGGTAAATAACATTCCATTGTATGTATATAACACATTTGCTTCTCCATGCATCTGCTGATGGACATTTGAGTTGCTTCAATGTTTAAGTAATTAAGAATAATGCTGCTATTAACATGGTTATACGATTATCTTTTTTTTTTTTTTTTACCTGGTTTCAACTATTTTGGATATATATGCCCAGAAGAAGAATTGTTGTATTATATGATAGTTCTGTTTTTAATTTGAGGAACATTATGCTGTTTTCCATAGAAGCTTTTATCATTTTACATTTCCACCAATGCTGCATAAAGATTCCATTTTTTTCCACATCCTGTCTAACACTTGTTTTCTGTTTTTTGATAACAGCCATCCTAATGGGTTGAGGTAGTATCTCACTATAATTTTGATTTGGATTTTCCTAATGCTTGGTGAGGCTGAGCATCATCTCATGTTCATTGGCCATTTGTATATTTCATTTGAATAAATCCCTATTCAAGTCTTTGAATGCATTTCTGTTTTTGTTATCAAGTTTTAGGAATTATCTGTATTTTCTGATTATTAATCCCTTATCAAATATATGATCTGTAAATATTTTTCCCATTTTATGCTTGCTTGTTTGCTTTGTTGGTAGTGTCTTTGGATGTATGGAATTTTAAAAATTTTCAAGAACTCCAATATGTCTATTTTTGTTGTTGCCTATACCTTTGATGTCATAACCAAGAAATCATTGCCAAATCCACTGTCATGAAGTTTTTGTTCTATTTTTCTTCTCTGAGACTTTTATGGTTTTAGCTTTCAAGTTTAAATGCTTGATCCCTTTGAGTTAATTTCTTACATGTTATTGGGTAAGGGTCCAAATTTAGTCTTTTGTATGTGAATAGCCAGTTTCTCCAGCACCATTTGTTAAAAAGACTGTCCTTTCTCCATTGAATGGTTTTGGTAAACTTACAAAAATTATTTGTGTGTGTATATACATATATATATATATATATATATATATGATTATTTGTGTGTGTGTGTGTATATATATATACATATATATATATATATATATATATATATATATGATTTTTTCTGTGATGTCTACTCTATTCCTTTACTCTATTTGTCTGTCTTTATGCCGGTACCAAACTGTTTTGATTACTATAGCTTTGTAGTAAGTTTTGGAATCATAATCATAATCATGTGTCTCAGTTTTGTTATTTTCCAAGATTGTTTAGGCTTTTGGGGTCCTTTATCTGTATGAATTTTACGTGGATTTTTCTTTTTTCTTTTTCTTTCTTTTTTTTTTGCAAAAAATGTCACTGGAAACTTGACAGGGATTGCACTGAATTTGAAAATAATTTGGGTAAAATTGGGTACAAAGTTGGTCTAATGAGGTCTGTTTCTAGAGGCAACAATGGTACCATTAATTGTGGCAGCATCTAGTAACCAATGATTTTGCTGGTAGTGTATGTAATGTCTATACCTAATAAAAGTATCAATTACTAGAGCAAATTTGCATTCTAATTTTGAACTTTTAATTCACAGAGTACACTCCAAACCAGTTTCTTTGAGAATTGTAACAATTCTGAGACTCTCCCCCAAATTTTCTTTTTTTCTTTTTCTTTTTCTTTTCCTCTCCTCTCCTCTCCTCTGCCCAACGTGGGACTCAAACTTGCAACTCTGAGATCAAGAGTTGCATGCTCTACTGAGTGAGCCAGCCAAATGCCCCCCCCCAAACTTATTTCTATTGGAATAATTTTCTATTGCTGGAAGCTGCATACCAAGATCGATATGGAAAATTTTGCCCAGGTTTTTTGGATAGAGGAGTTAGAGGGATTCTGTGATTGATTTCCTTGAAATTTTAGGGCTGAAGACAGTGAAAATACAGCTATTCTTAAGGGTTAAAACTTCAGAAAGACCTCCAATTAATAGAACAAAAATTAGTCATATGTGGTCATTTGGAAGGAAACATCTACTGATCACAAAGCTTTGGAGGCGGCCAGGAACTGTTGCTGTAGAGTAAAAGAGGGTCCAGATAAATTTCAACAAATGTGGAGGTCTTTGCTTTTTCCCTACTTTAGCAACTATGGAAAGCTTAAACAAATAGAAATATAAGCCCAGATTTCCATAGCCTTGGCTCATGTCATACACTGACAATCAAAACTTCATATTACTGTGCTACTTTTTTTCTTGAAGCCATAGTTTTTAGGTAGACTAAAATCAAACTCACATTTTAATCCTGCACTTTACTGAATTTCAAAAGACATTTAAATCCATAGACTCTCCAGGTTACTAATATGGTATGTTCACATTGAATGGCAAAAAAATAGAATAGAGATATTTTTATAATTTAAGACCTGAACTCTCAAATTTTACTGAAAGATACTTAGCGGCTGAAGCAGCTCTTCTTTCCATATTTGATAAGACTTTCCCTTTCCAGTCTGAAGGGGCTGATACTATAAAAGGAGAGGTCAGTTCTCTTCATAATGAAAACTGGCCATCCTTTGTAATCCCTATTACAGTAAAGTTATACTCGTGCTACCTGAAAGAAGTGGGAAGGGTAATTACAGTGTCAAATCTTGAACAAAATACTATATACTTGCAAAGACAAATGTATTTTGAGAAAGTACATGCAAATTAAAATCACAAGGATACATAAGGAAATTGATGCTCAGGATGTTCAATCAAATATAGAAATGTACAATTTTTGAAAAAAAGTGAAATTATCAGCATGGGATTTCTATCAGATATACTGGTATCAAAGTGCTCTTGGGGTGGCTGGAAGAACATGCACTTGTTCCTTTCGGATGATTGTTGGAAACCCAGATTTATAATAGATAAACTTAAGTCAAGTAGGCAGAATTCTTTGGCAAAGGTACAGGATATAATTTAGAGATTTAGGTAAGAATATTTTAGTGGAATTATTAAAAGCAATCTGTGAACATGCTTTCAAACGTTATTGCAGAGTGTCCATAATTATACTTTCCAACTAAGTAATGAATAACATGTTGGTGAAGGTAGAACTGTATCTCTGAAAAGCAAAGACTGATATTGCTAGGCCAGGGCTGCTGGTGAAAGATGCTTTAAGTGGATTCCTCATTTCAGTAGGAATGCTGGTTTCACACTGAGGAATAGAACAAGTAATGGTATTTCAGTTCTGAATGCAAAATGGGTTTGGTTTTCGTAAAGAGAAGAAGGATTCTTTGTTAATCAGGATGTTCTGGACTGCAGAAGTTGTTTGTCTCGTGGTCCTAGGACTGCAAGCCACTAAGTTAATATTAAGTTTTGCACTGGAAAAACACAAATTAAATGTGAATGCATAGGTCTGACTTGAGCAGATATAAGAGAATTACAGCTTCTCACCCAATTTCCAAATATGTCAATTCATATATCTAATACTTTTTAAATAAAGTGAAGCTCAAGGACTTTTAAAATACAACCTCAAAATAACACAGGTATATCCTGTGGATCTTTTCCTTAGAAGTTTCAAAACTCTTTGTTTTTTTTTCCAGTCATCAGATAAGTAGTTGTCCACAGATGTAGTCTTATGATATAGGTAATGGCCATTCCTGTCAGTAAATTAGAGGTGGTAGTTGATTGAAGGTAAACACCTTCTGCACATTCTGATAGGTAACTTAACTCATTTAGGCTGTGGGCACAGGATATTGTATCTGTGGGATTGAGGCAGTCAGCCGCAGTTTCTCATCTCCTACAAGGTTCTTGTTTTCAGATTTTTCTTATAGTGGCCTTTGGTAAAAATATTTATCTGGTTAATCCTGGTTCTTTGGCTATTTCTCCTCTTGGACAGTCTCCCAGGGACTGCTTATGATTCTAATAATTCTGGAGCTAAAATGATCACAACTGAAAAACCAGGACTAAAACTTTCCTAAAGTTATAGAAGACTTAACTTTCAAAACTTAGTAGTAAAGGGAAAATGTGTGCATTTGATTTTACTGATGCAACAAAGTGAAAAATAAATATATTTATGTAATTGATAAGTTTCATTTTAACACATTCAAATTCTGCTATGTGTCTATATCATTGCCTTAGTCTGTTCAGGCTGCTATAATAAAATATTACTGAGTAGCTTATAAACAACAAAATTTTATTGCTCACAGTTTTGGAAGGTAGAAAGTCCAAGATCAAGATGCCAGCATGATGCCATCTAGCAAGAGCTCCCTTCCTGGTTCACAGCCAGCACCTTCTGGTTATATTTTCATATAGTGGAAAGGACTGGAGATCTCTCTGGAGCTTCTTTTGTGAGGTGCTAATTTCATTTATGAGACCTCAACCTTTATGACATAATCATCTCCCCAAAGGCTCACCTCCTAATACTATCATTACTGGTGGTTAGGATTTCAATATAAGAATTTGCAGGGGATGCCAAGATAGAAACATCCAGATCATAACAATCTTTAGTAATAAATCCTCCTAGAGTATCTCTTCCCAAAGTACAACATGAACAACCATAGGTATTAGTTTTTACATGTGTATATTAATTTTCCTAAGCTATGTAAATCAAAGAAACTAACTGTAATCTTTATGCTTTTTCAACATAAAGCAGTGGTATTGTTTTATTTATTATTATTGTTTTTTGAAAGATTTCATTTATTCATTTGAGAAAGAGACAGAGAGAGCATAAGCAGGTGGAGAGGCAGAGAGAGAGAGAGAGAGAGAGAAGCGGACTCCCCACTGAGCAGGGAGCCTGACATTGGGCTTGATCCCAGGACCTGGAGATCATGACCTGAGCTGAAGGCAGACGCTTAACCATCTGAGCCACCCAGGTGCTCCAGTGATATTGTTTCATTCTTTCTTGACAGTTTTGAAACTCAGAGACTATTCTTTTGTATAAGACATAGACTAGAAATGCACCTTTAATTGCATCTTTGTTCAAATAAATAATTTTGTTCAAATAAATTCTGTGATTAAACATACAAAAATGTTATCTGGTATTAATATATTAAAGGTCCCTAATTATAAAAAGTAATTTATAGTATTATCATGGATATTAAAAAATTATATACTATTTCCACATGCAAATTCAGAAAAACAAAATAACAGAGGACACTTATTATTCTTAAATTGTTTAAATGTATTTTAATGGCTATTTATAAATTAAGGATGTACAATAAACCCAAAATTATAAATGTGCATGATTTAGACCTCTGAAGGGAAATCAGCTACCAGGCAAGTAGTTATGACTTAATTGACCATTTTTATGGCCTTTAACGTGAATGTTTACTTCTCCATTGAAAAGAATTAGTAGAGGCTGAAGCAGGTTATCAATAATTTAACAGGGACTTTGCCTTGTTTATGTTTGTGCATAGACTGTAAGGCTAATAGAGTCAATTTGAGTTCTTTTGTTCTGATGCCTTGCATATTTATTTTGCTCATACACATCTGTAGGAATTGAGAACAACCTTCATAGTAAATATACATATATTAGTTTCAGGCACAAAGCCAGGAGATTTTTATTTAAGCATGTCATATCATAACTAAAATCAGGTAGCTGGCAACTGGATGAGTATAAATAATGGAAGACTATATTCCTACCAAAAAGATTGAGACTTACCTACTATCTTTTGAAAATCTGTTCCCTACTAAAATTAATTCATTTTTAAAGTAAAACTAATACATTTTTAGATTTAATTTCTGAGCCTTTGTAGATAAAAGTAATGTCTAGTCATAGCTGTGTCTTTTCTGGAGATCACAGAACATTTTTGTCACTGACATATTGTAGAAAATACAGACAAGTCATATAAGCACCTTTCTGAACCTCCCAAGTGAAAAAGCGTTTTTTAAAAAAAATGAAACATAGCCCCCAAATGTCTTATTATCTTTATTGATCCGATTTTTGTAAACACAAATGCTTGAATACTACTAAAGAATAAAAATAATAAAAGACTCCCATAACAAAATAAAATAAACAGATATAAAAATGTTACTTATTTAATGAGACGATCCATAAAATGTTTCAAGTGGTTAAAGGAAAATTAAAGTATCACATATACCTAGGCAGAAGAGGAATACTGAAATTGGAATTTACTTGTAGTGCGAACAGGTCTGTCCACAGGACAATAACTACTACATTGGAGACAACTAATTTGTTTTTCTGTGAGCACAATTAATATGCATTATTTTCCATTTTCTGTTATTTATACAGTTGTAAAATAGATCAAAGACAATAAAAGGTAGAAATAATTCAGACAGTACCCTAGAAGGCACCTAGTTTCCCAAATTAAAGAAACCAAATACTCTTTTTCAGCTATTCCCAAATATTCTACAGTTTTTTTCTAATAAACAAAACATACTATTTCACTTAGAAATACTATGTTTTCATAGAATTATCTTGCACTAAGCAATACTGTTTTCGCCAAATTTTTTCATCAGTAGATTTAATAGTTCAAGTTTTTCATCTATTCCTATGGATCTAGATTTGATTCTCTATATCCATATCCCATATTATTCTAACATTTTTTAATGTTTTCCTAAATGACCAGATCATGTTGACAAATAAAATTCTGGTAAAGACAACTTTTTTTAACAGATGTCTTGAATTATAAACAGGAAAACACCTTTCTTTTGAGGACATCTCAGTTGCTAATGTTACTACGATACCAGTCTTGTGTAGTTAATAGTGCTAGAAAGTGGATGTTTGAAAGGAATAAGAACCAGAGCAGGAATCACAAAGTTAGCTCATAATCAAGATAAGACTTTTTTGCTCTTTGCTCTTTTTGGATTCTTTTGTAATCACTCTACTCAAACAAATCTCTGTTCCAAACTTCTCCATTTCTACTTGTGTATATATCTTAAGGAAGCCACTTAAAAAAAAAAAGATAAAAAAGATTTTATTTATTGAGAGAGAGAGAGAGAAATCAGGGGGAAGGGCAGAAGGAGAGAGGGAAAATCTTAAACAGACTCCATGCTACACACAGAACCTGACACAAGGCTCCATCTTATGACCCTGAGATCGTGACCTGAGCTGGAACCAAGAGTTGGACACCCAACCAACCAAGCCACCCAGGCTCCCCAAGCAAGCCACTTTTTAAATTTAGCTTGAGGTTGTTCGTTTTGGGGATTTCAAAGTGGTCAAAGTTAGGGTGCTCTGAGAGGGAATGTCCAGGTTTGGAACTGTTTCACAGGTATAGCTTGAGGAGTTTGATTTGGGAAACGATCTTATACATCACCTATGATAGTGGCCTTATTTAAAAAAGGAAAAGCCAAGGTCAGGATAATATAAATGTCTTAACTCAAGCTTCCTGAATTTCACTTGAATATCTACTACACCAGCCAAATCAGAAGAATTCTCATTTGAATAACCATGGAAGATTTTATAAGGAATGCATTAATAGAACATTCAGAAGCCATACTAAATTTTTCCTGTTTGCTTGTTTGTTTGTTTGTTTAAGATTTTATTTATTTGACAAAGACACAGCAGGAAAGGGAACACAAGCGGGGGGAGTGGGAAAGGGAGAAACAACCTTCCCATAGAGCAGAGAGCCAATTGTGGGGCTGACCCCAGGACTCTGGGGTCATGACCTGAGTGAAAGGCAGATGCATAAGGACTGAGCCACCCAGGTGCCCTGAGGATATGTTTACATTTTTTCCCACCACACAATTACATACATACATTTACTCACATTCATAAAAGAACACATAAATACCGGAGGGTGATGCATATACATACTTTAATTTCTTTTATCTTAAGTTTTAAGTTATAGCTTATCTCCCATTGAATAGAAAAGCTTACTGATATCATTGAAATACTAACTATACAGACACAAACATTCTGCTCATTATTCAAGGACATTGTATTAGAACCCCGTGCATGTAGAGCAAAAGAAATAAAAACCAGTAAGAATATTAGTGATAATACAATATTCAAGAAAATAGACGATACATTTATAACTTAATAAATTGAAGAGAAGAGAATGGTTAGAAGCAAAGTAATAAATGTCAAAAGTTGCTATTAAACAAAAGGCTGCCCTTTATGGGTCTCATAAGATTAAAAAAAAAGAAAAGTCAATGGTGTGTCTACTAGCATCTCTGTAGGATTACTGCAATGTAATTTCTATCTATAGACTTCATTATATTTTGTTGGATACCTAATTCTATTCCTATAATGGAATTTGAGATAAAATAATATTACAATAATGATAAAGAAAAAATTCAATTCTGAGTAATCTGGAAAACTCATCCCAATCAAATACCTTTTCTTCCTTCCATATTCTTTCCTTTAGAAAATTCTGTTATAATACCATAATATTCGGAATGGAATGGATATACAAACTACACATTGATTTAGCAAACTCTTCCTACAAAACAACATTACAAATATTCATTTGGAAAATAAAAACAAATCCCCTCCACCTGGTCCAGTCCCTCTCATGTGCCAAATTATTTTTGATGTGATCATATTTTTAATGTAATGATTAGCTTGCTTAAGACTAGGCAGGCCGAGTGCAGGTGTATATTCCTTTCAATGGAAATCATATTAAAATTTTATTTCCGGTTATATATTCATACTTTTTGGGAACTTTTATTTATGTATACAATGTATACATGTAGCTTTATTAAATACAAAGGGAATTTAGTTCTATATTGGTGAGTTCTTGTAAGGAAAAAATATAGTAGGGTATATACTTTCACAAAATATCCAAAAAGACATTTGGGCTAAAAATGGAGTTTAAAAAATTATTAATATTTTGGTCAGTTTATGTCCTTATTTTCATTTGACATGGGTAGTGATAGAATACTGTATAGCATATGAACCTCTCAAAATTATTAATACTAAATTTACTTTAAAATTATTAAAATTTCAGAGGAATATTCACATTAATAACATCTTCAAATTTTTATTTTAAACATCTAGAGATATGGTATGATCACAATGTTACATGAGTTTATAATCAGATTTGACATCTGGATTTCTTATCTATGATATTTCTTTAAATATGTTACTTAAAGAAATAATTGCCAAAGTTCTGGTCAGTATAAAATGAATGGATCAGCCCATTTTTCCTGTGATACCAGATTGTTTTAGACTTGGCAATATATTCAGTCAAGGTCATTGCTGTTTTTCCATTTCTCCATTTCATTCATTGAAATATCCATTTCTTATAGGCCAATGGAATAAATTATAAACTCTTTAGTAATATGCATATTTGACAAAATTGTTAAATGACAACTGGTTGGCATCTGCCATTCTGCAAATTTGATAATTTGAAGCCAGATTTATATGAGTTTTATTTTTTAATTAAGCAACAATAATTTGAAAGCTTAGTTAAAAAAAAGAAGAATGCTCCCAATTTATAAAGTATTATGGTCAAGATCTAATTTTTCTGTTTGCTGGAATAATATTTTGCTTATGAGACATTAAATATCAAGTTATTTTTATTTAATTTTTTAGCAAGAGACATTAATCATTTATTTATTTTTTTTTAAAAGATTTTATTTATTTATTTGACAGAGAGATCACAAGTAGGCAGAGAGGCAGGCAGAGAGAGAGGAGGAAGCAGGCTCCCTGCCGAGCAGAGAGCCCGATGCGGGGCTCGATCCCAGGATTCTGAGATCATGACCTGAGCCGAAGGCAGCGGCTTAACCCACTGAGCCACCCAGGTGCCCCGAGACATTAATCATTTAATATAATAATTCTATAACATGTATATAGAACACTGGTACTTGTTCCAGTATAATCCTGGGGTTTATTATGGAGCCAGTTGATTTCTTTACTTTATAGTAAATATTGTCTACAAGCACAATATAAAGTCGTGTATAAACATCAATAATGAAGAGTTGCTAAGGGAAAATGACCCATGGATGACTTACCACTACATGCAAGTTAATTAGATACTGATTATGTTCCTAAGGGGCCTTGAAAATATGATTAAATACTAATAGAAAATGCGGGAGATAAAACAACATAATTGCAAAAAAATAGGGAAAATTGGAAAACATTTAAAAATGGTAATAGTCACGTGCCTTAGAAGTCAGCTAATTTCTCTCTCTTAGGATATGTAGTAATTTTTTTAGTTTAAATAAACCTTTTATTTATAATAGTTTTAGATTTATAGAAAAATGAAGATAGCACAGAGTCCCCACTCATGTCCATATACAGTTTCCCTGATAATTAGTGTATGTTTGTCATAATTGAGCCAATAAACGGATACATTATTACTAATTAAATAAAGTCCATATTTTGTTGAGATATCTTTAATTTTTCCATAAAACACTTTTTTGTTGTTGTTGTTCTCGGGTATCACCCAGTACACCATAAACATTTAATTGTCATGTTTTCTTAGGCTTTCTTGGCTGTGATAGTTTCTCAGATTTTCCTCGTTTACAATGACTTTGACAGTTTGAGTTGTACTGGTTAGGGGTTTTGTAGAATGTCCTTCTACTGGAATTTGTCTATGTTTTCCTCATGATTAAACTAGGGTTCCATGTTTTGGGGAAGAAGAGGAAGATCACAGAGATGAACTACAATTTTCATCACATCATATCAAAAGAATATATTATCAACATGACATCATTATTTTTTTTAAAGATTTTATTTATTTATTTGACAGACGGAGATCACAAGTAGGCAGAGAAGCAGGCAGAGAGAGAGAGAGAGGAGGAAGCAGGCTCCCCGCTGAGCAGAGAGCCCAAGCGGGGCTCCAGGATCCTGGGATCAGGACCTGAGCCGAAGGCAGAGGCTTTAACCCACTGAGCCACCTAGGTGCCCCGTGACTTATCATTATTGATTTGACCTTGTACATCTGGCTGAATTAGTGTTTGTCAGTTTGTTCCACTACATTATTACTTTCCTCTCCCAGACTGTATTCTTTGGAAGGAAGTCACCATGCATAGCCTACACTTTAGGAGTGGGGAGTTACACTCCTTGAAGACAGATTATTTATGTAGATTATTGTATACTCCTTATTTATTTATTTGTTAACACACTTTTATACTTGCAACACAGGGGTTCATTGATCTTGATTTGTTTTGTTGCTCAATTTGTTGTACCTTTGACCTTTAGGAGCCCTTTCTGCTGATCTGTGTCCCTTTGATATATACCCGTTGTTATGGACTGAATTGTGTCTCTCCAAAATTCATATGTTAAAACCCTAATCTAATAGAATAGTTGTCTTTACAAAAAGAGGAAGAAATACCAGAAAGCATTTTGTCTTTCTTTATTTCCCTCTTTCCCACATGCATATAGAGAAAAGGCCATGTGAGAATAATAAGTTGGCTGTTTATAAGCTGGGAAGAGAGCTCTCACCAGAAACCAAATTAAATGGCACTTTGATCTTTGACTCTGGGCCTCCAGAACTGTGAGAAAATAAATTTCTGTTGTTTAAGCCCCCATTTGGTATTTTGTTATGGCAGCCCTAGCAGACTAATACATCCATCACTGTGGATCTCCCCCCGCCCCCCCGCGCCCGTTGAACACTACCTTACTTTCTGGAATTAAAAGGTACTCAGGCTCATCTTTTACATCCTTCACTCCAGTCCAAGAATCAGCCATTTCACCAAGAAGTCCTGGTTCCTTTTATTGGAAAGTCGTATCAGAAACCTAGATCTTAGGGAGCCTGAGTAGCTCAGTTGGTGAAGGAACCTGCTCTTGATTTCATCTCAGGTCATGATTTCAGGATGCTGGGGTCAGGCTCCGTGCTCAGCCAGGAGTCGGCTTAAGAATTCTGTCTCTTTCTCCTTATCTCTGTCCCACCTGCATGCATGTGCTCTCTTTCTCTCAAATAAATAAATGAATCTTTATATATATAAAAAAAAAAACCCTATATTTAAATACAGCATCTCTGCTATGAAGTGTGTAAACCTGGTGATTCACAGACCTGTACCCCTGGGGCTAATAATACATTATATGTTTATAAAAAAAAAAAAAGAAATACAGCATCTCTCTTTTGATCAGTAAAAAACTGATACATAAAGGACACGTCAAAAATAATACACATTGAGTCTAAACTTTGATAATAAAATTATTTTTGAAACTAAGCTAAAATTAACTTTACCTGAAATAACTAATATAAGCAATTAAATAAGCAATAGATAATTAAGGACAAGAGATACACATAATATCTTGGAAACTTGATATTACACTTGCTCTAAAAAGTACTTTCTTTATCTAGTTTAAATTGCTTTCAAACAAAATTTTAGGTAAACTATTACTTCAAATATCTTTCTTTTTTTTCTCTCCTTCCTTCCTTCCTTTCTTCCTTCCTTCCTTCCTTCTTTCTCTCTTTCTTTCTTGATAAGGTATAATCAGGAATATTATCAAACAAGAGATACCATGTTTAATTCAGCAAAATAACTTCTTTCAAGTTTCTTAGAATATTAAGTATTCCTCAGTATTACAATTTCCTCAATATTGCAAGCCATAGTTTATTAAGAAAAGTTACTCTAAAGTTTAAATAATTTAAAAAATGTTTTCATTAAGGTGTACCATATAATCGTAAAACAAGAATATACTATTAATCACAGACAAATGCATTTTTCCATATGTATATTCACAAAAATATGGAAGTATATCCCGAACATTTCCCGCTCCTTCAGAATCTTGCCTCATGCTTCTTCTGAGTCAATACCTAACCCCCCTTCATACCCATTATCTTGACATCTGTCACTATTGATGAATTTTACTCATTCTTGTATGTTACATAAGTGAAATTATACTGTATATATTATTTTGTGTGTGCCTTCTATCATATGACATATTTTATTTGAGATTCATCCATGTTGTTTGCTTTGTTGCTTCTTTGAATTTTTGTAGCCACGCAGTAATAGCTATATGGTATTCATTGTATAGATATACTATAACGATTTTTTAATTTTATTTTTTCAGTGTTTCAAGATTCATTGTTTATGCACCACACCCAGTGCTCCCTGCAATACCTGCCCTCCCCAATACCCACCACCAGGCTCACCCTACCCTC
Organism: Enhydra lutris kenyoni; assembly: GCF_002288905.1. Taxonomy (NCBI): domain Eukaryota; kingdom Metazoa; phylum Chordata; class Mammalia; order Carnivora; family Mustelidae; genus Enhydra; species Enhydra lutris. The sequence continues at coordinate 2,007,724 of NW_019154158.1, forward strand.
ACTCCCCTCCCCTTCAATACCCTCAGTTTGTTTCTTAGGGTCTGTAACAATTTTTAAAAATTATCCTTTTATTTTTTATTTTTTAAGTTCTTTTTATTAACATATAATATATTATTTGCCCCAGCGGTACAGGTCTGTGATCATCAGACTTAGTTTGGTTGTTAATAAATAACACAGCTATGACCATTCTTTTATTTGGATTTTGCTGGACATAGACACTGTCAAGAACAGCAAACGTCTGAGATTTTACCCGTCTTCCAAGGTTTTGTTAGCTTGTCACAGTTTCATGGGTCAGAAGTGAAAGATGGTTTATTAATCACAATAAGAACAGTAGCCAAAATATTAGCTTTTTTTTTTTTTTGCATTGGTTCTCTGAGTCCCAGTTCCCACAGAGCACCATGAAGAGGGCCATTTAACAACTGTACATGCAGTGGAGTGTGTTACAGCAGAAGAACCCTAAACTTAGGGAACTCAAATCTTTTATAATCAGCAATAAGCTTGTATCTACTTTACTTCAGAAGGAGACATTTTATTATGATTGTACTGGCATATAAGAATGTCTTTCACAAGACAGATACTATTTGCAAAAGGAGATATTATCTTTATTTTGCAAAGCTTTTGGAATGCAAATAACCCATAAAAGTAGCCTAGGACAAAGGGCCGTCAGTGTCTCTACTTGCAAGATATATGTAGAACTACAGGAGACCCCTGGTTAATTGTTTTCTCAACTATATCCACTCTTTTTCCTCTGTCACCTTGGTTTCTGGTGAATTTTCTGGTGACCAAAAGAGGATGGGGCCAAGGCTAGCATTTAATTAATGTTATTATCGAATAGGCACAGAACAGGATGAGACCTATATGCAGTACTGAGTTCAACTTTGAAACCCAGAGTCCAGGATACAACCAGCAAAACAATTCCCATAAATCATCAATGTCTACCTTAGAATGCCAGGTGGCTTTCTCCCTCCATTTCTGTATTACCTGTTCTACTTGGCCCATGAATTAAAGCCCAAAATATAGCAAGATATATTATGGCCTGCAAGAAGGAAATCCAGGGAAATTCTCTCAATTCTATCAGCCATAACAACTTGAGACAATGAGACTGCCATGAATGACTTTCAGGTCCAAGATTGAGGCACCGATCACTTTAAAAACAAATTTTGTACCAATTATTTATTAGTGTAAATCCAATTAAAGCCACAATAAAAATACCACTACATACCCATTAGAACGAAAAAAAAAAAAAAAAGTACAGAGGTTGGAAACCCAAGTATTGACAAGGATGTGATCCAACTTAAACTCTCATACATTGCTGGTGGGACAGTAAAATTACAAAACTAGTTGAAGATATTTTAGCAGTTTCTTACAAAGCTAAACATACCCCTAGCCTATGACCCAGCAAACACATGTTTAGGATTTTATCTGTGAGAAATAAAAGTGTAAGTCAACACAAATGTTCATAGCTTTATTAGTAAGAGCCAATCTGAAAGTAATACAAATATCCATCAAGAGGTAAATGGCTAAAAAAGTTGTTCTCTATTCATAGAATGGAATACCATTTGACAACAAAAGACAATAAACTACTGATGCATGCAATAACACGCATGAATCTCAGAACCATTATTTGTGCAAAAGAAACAAAAGAGGACATGCAGAATAATTCCACTGGTATGACATTCATTTCACAGAATAGGCAACTCTTGTTAGTGTTGTATTAGAGCTGGCTCATATCAGCTGTAAAATTTTCAGGATTTCTGTGAGCCAGTTGAACAAACCAACTATTACAATTTGACTTACATAGGTTTATAAGTAATATAAAGTAAACACTCAAAACTTACCATTTCTTATCTATGCTGTTTATATATTCATACTGTATTTGAAAGGTAGAAATAATATAATAGTGTATCGCAGTGTGCTATTGCAAATTTCTTCCCAACTCTACATTCAGTGGTGTTACCTTGGTAGATTAAAGTCAGCCATGGTGCCATGGTAGGAGAATTTACACTATCAAAATTGGCAAACTTTACAAAATAGGGTTGTTGTTGTTTGAGACAGTTTTTAAGTCCACACACCACTCTGTCTAGTGCAGAGTGGATAGAAATCAGATGGATGGTTGTTTGAGAAAGTGACAGGTGAGGAATAACTTGCAAAAAATATAAGAGAACTTGTGGGGTTTATGGAAATATCCTCAATCTTGTTTGGTATATGATTAAACAAATGCATAAATTTGTCAAAACCGATCAAAATAAGGAAGGCATAGGTAGGAGCTGTGATGTAGCAATAAAATAAATGACCAGAGAAGTGTAAGTTTTTGGAGATTTATGCTTATATGCTTATATGGACACTGAAAGTATAGCCAGTTTGGCAAGGTACAGCAAGGAAACACACAGATATTAATATTTGTTTTTAAAAAATATTGTAACTCATCAGATCCCTTATTAAACAATGGGATCCTCCAGAACTGAGTAATCACATAAGCCTATAACTGAATTTTTGCTAGAATTCTACTAAAACAAATTTCCTATGTTTGTGATACTTTTCTAACAGAGGTCAACAGCTAGATAAGCAGACTTAGTTTTCAGAAATAAGCTTGACTCTAAGAGAGGGAATGAATTTTAAGATAATTTGATAAAAATATCAGAAAAGAGAGTGAAGACAAAATCCTAGTCAGTTCAAAAAGTGGATGGAGGGTCTATATTCATTTCTAAAATAGTATATGCAGGGCATTCAATGAGAAAATAAAATCGCCACACTATTGTCATGCTGAGACTGCGAGTCTACAAAGATGGTAGGGCTAGATTTTCAGTTCTACTTGCCATTGTTTAAAGCAGAGATGGAAAATTAGGTAAGGGCTAATATTACTTTTTTATTGAATGATAGTTATTAGTTTGATGGCACTCAGGGAACCATTCCCTAGCTCTATTCATGCTCATTTGTAGTCCACACCCATATTGATTCTGGGTTTGGCCATGTGACTAGCTATGGCCAGGGAATATGAGCATGCCTGATGAATGTGCAGGCTGGACAGGAGCCTAATTGTTGTTGTCTGTGCACTTGAAATGTTCCCTCTTGAAACTAAACCATTATGATGTGAGGAAGTCCAAGAAATCATGTAGGGAGGCCCACGTATAGAAGTACTAAGGCTACTGATCAATAACCGTCCCACCTGGAAGCCAGCTCCAACTGTGAACTTTTTGAGTAAGGCCATATTTAGCTTTTGGCTATCTGACACTCCATTAGACACCAAGTGAACCCAGTCAATACACCAAAACATGAGAAATATTTTTGTCATTTAAAGCCACTACATTTTTGATGATATGTTATGCAGCAGTAAAAAACAGAAATGATATATCTCTATTTGAGAATTGTTTTTATCCTTACTCCTATTATTAATATACTTGCCACTATTCAATGCATTCAATGTACAGTATAATATTAAAAAATTATTTACCTAAAACTATAGGCAATATTTTGATATTTACTCCATATTAGTTTATGCTTTAGGAAAAAAAATGATCAAGAGCAAGCATTGAATAATTCCTATAACTATTTTCCATAAACAAAAACACTGACCCTAAAAACAAGTATTGTATAATTTCCCAAAGGTTTAGAAATAATTTTCTTTAAAGGCATATCAATAAATGTTTTCCAAACAAAAGAAATAGTTGTTATGCCTAACTGACTAAGCCACCCAGGTGCTGCCCCTCTTTTTTACATAATATTTACTATTTTATTTATTTATTATTTATTTATTTATTTATGTGGATTCCATGCCCACGGTGCTTGACCTCATGACTCTGAGAGCAAGATTTGAGCTGAGATCAAGAGTCAGATGTTAGAAAGAGTTGTTGTAGATGAGTGTTTAGCTTGTGAGAGAATGCAAACATTTAAAAGGAAGGCACCCTTGATGCCTAATATATTTTGCGCCAATTGAAATAAATTTTAAGAACTCTCATGTTCCAGGTTCATGTCATTTATGTAGAACTGTATTAGGGAGTAATGATTGAGAGCATACTGCCTTCAACTACAATCCTTGGTTTGAATCTTGGCTCTACTCTTCCTAGTTGAGTGACCTCAAATTATATAACCTCACTATATCCAAGTTTTCTCATCTATAGCTGATAATAAAAATTGCACAATTATATTATAAAGACAAAAGGAGTTAATATTTCTAAACTACTTCTAATAGTAAGCCCCTACTCCATGCTGTATAAGTATTTTTCATTATTACACATTAACATATACTTCAAAAGTAAGATTATAAAATATGTGCATACATTTTGATAACAGTAGAACTTCTAGGGATCGAATGCTGAAGTTGACTCATTTACAAATCCAAGAGTCCATTAGGAAATTGGGAGAGAAAAATCTTCTTAAATACAAAGGCAAATGAATTCAGGACCTTACAGGCAACAATATTAACTTTCTATAGTATTAAAAATTCAAATAATCTGATTAACCATTAATCATACAAATAATTTAGTATCCCCTTTAATTATTCAGAAATAGATTTCTGATCATGAAGGTTGTTAGCTTAATAATGTCTATAAGTTAACATGCTTTTAAATTAAATAATTTGTTTTTAACAAAATTTCATTTGTTGTATATCTAAGTTAAGTGTGCAGAATTGAAAATTCTGATTTCACTTTGTTAAGCAATAAACTAAGTTGTACTTACTATTATCTGAAGCTATAAAAGCTATAAACCTGTACACATGAAAGACTAACATACTTCCCTATAGAAGGGTTTCTTTGAACATCTGGCTTTTTAAATTCAGAGGAGTATCCCTTGAATTTATTTTGTATACCCCTTAGGGTTTGGTCTTTTTTCATACATACAGGAAAAATATTAGGAAACAGCTGGAAATGATGAAAGCAGAAAACAGAAACCAGAGATGGAAAAGATCCACTGAACCAAGTGCTTTGTTCCTGTGTTGCTGCAGGGACTGTAACTGATCAAGAATGAAGAGTAGGAAGAGAAGCAGGATAGAGATATTAGAGGTTTATTACAAAGCCCAGTCAGCTGGTAGAGTATTCAATATGGCACACTCCAGAGCTGAAACCCGTGTTTGTACATGCTGATTGGCATAACAGACTTTAGGGTCTTTTAGAACCACCACCTGACCCAGGATCAGAGAATATTTTAGCTTTAAGTTTTTAAGACATACTGGTTTCACTTGCAGGCAGAAGTAAGCCCTGTGTAACCCCACTCAAGGAGATGATTAGCATGTTAATTCTTCAGATATACTCATGTATTTATTTTTAAACATCTGGCCAAAGAAGGGAGCTTCAAAGTCACTAAATCTTCATTGTTCAGATATTTTACTGAAGTTGGGGCATTTTAACAATGATTTTCTTGCTTTTATTCTTTAAAATTATTCAAATTGCACACATTTTAAAGGGTCACAACAGGATTCATTTATACCATCTAATTATTTCTTGAACTTACAGTTCTTGAAGAAGAATGTACTAATTTTCTAACTGCTAAATCAAACCTCCCTTCAATCTGTAACCCAATAAATGCTTTTAAATATCTATTATGGTATTTGTGTTATGAACTGGGCATACATGATGATTAGAACAGACACTGTACCTACATTCACTGTATTTAAAACATAAGGGTAAAGGAAATAAAACTAGTGATAAAGGCAAAGTGTTATAAATGTAATGACATATAGGGAGGGAGAAAACTCTAACCAGGAAACCTAGTCAAAAGTAGTTCTCCATAAATGAGTCATTAACCATCATTTAGTCTTGTTTTTAAAATTAAATTTGATAACTAGAATACTTAAAACGTTTCCTGGAACATAGCAAGAGTTCAATAAACATTTGTTTGTATTAGTATTACTATTTCTCAAGCTCTGAAGCTTTTATAAAAATGGAAGTTTTGGCAGGGTATATTAAAACAGTATTAAGAAGGTGAAACTATCTGATATTTCAACTTAGTTTCCAGAGGTAGTATTTAAGAAAACAATGTATCTTCACTTAGAAAATAGGAAGGGCGTATGCAATTTTTGGTCTTAAATTCACTACCTTGGTTGGCATATATAGATAACCACATATTCCTTAGCACAAATCTAGAGCTGAGGTTCCTAAGTGATACTTTTTTTTTTTTTAAGATTTTATTTATTTATTTGACAGAGAGAGAGAAAGAGAGAGAGATCACAAGTAGGCAGAGAGGCAGGCAGAGAGAAAGGGGGAAGCAGACTCTCTGCTGAGCAGAAAGCCTGATGTGGGGCTCAATCCCAAGACCCTGAGATCATGACCTGAGCTGAAGGCAGACGCTTAACCCACTGAGCCACCCAGGTGCCCCCTGAGTGATACTTTTTAATGTGATGCTCTCACACATCTTAAATCAACTCCTACCGGTCTCTTTGAATGTTCATAGATGAGGCACTCTCAGTAAACCACTTCCTGGATCTCTTACTACTCTGCTGAGTGAATTGGCTCAACATTTCATTTCAGAGAGCATCACTAAAAACTTCAGTGATGTTGAATCTGGCCAGGCAACTTCTAGAAGAGTTTTGCCTTAACTTCAGCAATCAAAAGGCTATACACATAAACCCTAAATCACCATAGCTAGCAGAACCAATATTGCATTTTATTTTTATTTTTTATTTTTTTTAATATTTTATTTATTTATTTGAGAGAGAGGCAGTGAGAGAGAGCATGAGCGAGGAGAAGGTCAGAGGGAGAAGCAGACTCCCCGTGGAGCTGGGAGCCTGATGCGGGACTCGATCCCGGGACTCCGGGATCATGACCTGAGCCAAAAGCAGTCGTCCAACCAACTGAGCCACCCAGGCGTCCCCCAATATTGCATTTTAGAAATTAAGTTCAAAATATCAGTTTTAGAAAGCTATGACCTGATTTTATTAATTTAATATCTATATGAGGAGCAATAGCTTTTTTCTTAAAGACCAAAACCCCAAATGTAGATAGAGCTGAATTGTCTAGGAATGCCACAGGCAAAACGTGTATTACATGCATGGATCAGTAATTAAAATTAAGGAGCAGGTCTACTGGGTTTGATCTCTGGGATAAATGGAAACCAATGATTAAGTTTCACCATAATTCTACTTCTCATATCTAATTCAGAAGGCTTATTCTGTGAAAATTAAACAACTGTGTTTTTAAGAGAAAAATTATAAGTTAAATTGGATAGCTCCATTTATGGAAATGAGCCAATTTAATCTCATCTCTTACTGGGGCCCAATCATGTTTGTTATCTAAGACTAATTATATTAATGAGACTGTTAAAACATAATTTAAATTATCACAAAATATTCTTTGATGATTTAATTGAATTATTATTTTATGATTTAATGGAATGTTCAGCAATAAACTACAAAATCATATTGCTAGGTATTACAAAAAGAAATACCTGCAAATTGGTACCAAAACATCTGTATGTAATAAAATGGTTCAACCCAATCTGCTTTGCATGCTGCATACATTTGATTTTATCATTAAAATATCAAAATATGTTTTCCAAATTCAGATGCATGAATGATTAAGCATGGATAATAGGAGGGGTTTTGTTCATTAGATCAGAAAAAAGTTTCATTGAAAGGAATTAGTTGTAAAAGTTTTATCTTGCAGTCAGTTTTCTTAGAAATGTATTCAGAAACATAAAAATTAATTTACTTAAAAATACTGCCTTTTTAGGGGCACCTGGGTGGCTCAGTGGGTTAAAGCCTCTGCCTCGGCTCAGGTTGTGATCCCAGGGTCCTGGGATCAAGCCCCGCATTGGGCTCTCTGCTCAGCGGGGAGCCTGCTTCATCCTCTCTCTCTGCCTGCTTCTCTGCCTACTTGTGATCTCTGTCTGTCCAATGAATAAATAAAATATTAAAAAAAATACTGCCTTTTTAATAGTGTTAAAGAAGATTTTCTGAATTACCTTTTTGGTCAATAATCAATCTTCAAGAAATTCTAGAGATCATGTGATTTAATATATATTGTTTTTTACTTGATAGTTCAGCTTCTCAGACTTCACTGAGGTTGTAGGCTGTTGTATATTGGTGGGCTTAATAACTACTCTCTGGTACTCATTCATCTTATTATTTGGAAGCATACTTTCTTGCTCCACAATTCTGTAGGGCTGCGCCTTTTGGGGGTCATGAGGGAAAGAGATAATTTCCTCTACAATGAAGGGAATGCCTTTTTCAGATAAAGACTGTGTTCTGAAGCAAAGAAGACTGAGTGGAAAATGTTTTGGAGGTTTTTTTTAAAGTCAGGATACTGAGAGTTCCCTAAAACTTCTCAGTTTTATTTGAGAGATAGAAATTATACTCTACTGATTATTATCTTTTGTTTGACAACTAGCTTTTTTAGTATATCAAAATTTTCATGCCTCTTTCTTCATCATGAAGAGAAGCTTTAGTCCTCTTACAAAAATAATTATACTGGAACCACATCACTGGAGAAATGTGTTAAAAACAGTCCAGAAATATATTCAGAACAGTAATGTTGAATTTCCAGAAATGTATTCAGTAACAGTCATGTTGAATTTCCTTGGAACACAGTGTAGAAAACCCTGAATAAACTGATTCCTGTTTACACTTTTGATTCACTTTTTATACCTTCCCTTTTTACATTTTACAATTCAGAAATCCTATACAACTTATAGTTCATAATTATACTGGGCTTTTTTACTTGTTCATAATAAGTCTTATATCCTATTCTTGTCCATGTAGCAAAGTTCTGATCCATTCTTCAAGAAACTCAATAGCTGTCTTTTCTGCTACTTGTCTCTGAATTCCCTAGCACAATTATGTGATTTTTCTCCTATGTTTGACAATTGATACATGATTTAATTTTCAAATTTTTATTGTTTTTATTAGCTTTCTTTTTTAATGTCTGTGGCTTTTTAAAATTTGAGTTCTTTGAAGTTGGAAGACATGTTTATCCTTAGCCTGAGCAAATTCCCTGCACTTTAGTACATGTCCTATAAGATTTTATTAAATGAAGGAATGAATTCATAAAAGTGGAAGCTTACCAACATATTTTATTTCAAAAAAGTAAATGTCATTATCTTTTGTAGACATATATCTTTGCACTCAATCTTTTTTTTTTTTAAAGATTGTGTTTATTTATTTGACAGAGAGAGAGATCACAAGTAGGCAGAGAGAGAGGCAGAGAGAGAGGAAGGGAAGCAGGCTCCCCGCTGAGCAGAGAGCCCGATGCGGGGCTCGATCCCAGGACCCTGGGATCATGACCTGAGCCGAAGGCAGAGGCTTTAACCCACTGAGCCACCCAGGTGCCCCTGCACTCAATATTAATAATAGATTTTTTTTTTTTTGTTACTTTATTCCCATTGTCACTGTTGGAATTCATCCAACAAACATATTTGGATATATTATTTTCTTAAAGACACACTGAATTACTCATGCCAACTTTTACTTTTTAGAGATATTTTTCAAAAATCATTCTATTATTATTTTGAAATGTAAAGAGAACAGAATATCCAAGAACTGTGGGACAATTTCAATATGTGTAATAGCACTATCAGAAGCAGAAAAAAAAAAACAGAGCAGAAGAAATATCTGAAGTATTAATGGCTAAAAATTCTTCAAAAGTAATAATAGACAGAATAATAGATCCAGGAATCTTAGAGAACACCAAGCAGAGTAAAAAGACAAAAACAAAAACAAAACCAACTAATCAACCAACCAATTAAACAAACAAAAAATATCACATTCAAACTGCAAAAAGCCAAAGATACAGAGAAAAATCTTGGAAGAAGTCAGAGGGAAAAAAAAATCCCTCCCATACCTGTAGAGAAACAAGTCAGAATTATACTGGACTGATAGTCAGAAACCGTACAAGGAAGAAAATGCTTGAATACAATATTTCAAGAATTGAAAAAGATAAAAAATTCTTACCTATTATTCTGTCTAGTGAAATCTTCCATCAAAAGTGAAGAAGAAATACTTTCTCAGGCAAACCAAAACCAATGGAATTCATTGATAGCAGACTTTTCCTGAAAACAAAACAAAACACTCAAGTTCTTCAGAGAAAAAGAAAATGATATATTTAGAACCTACATAGAGATAGGAAGAGTCTTTATTAGTGTTCCACATTGATATAAATAAATGATTAAATAATTTAATAAATGAAGAGACAAATTTTCAGTGCAAAAGAATTACAAACAATTTATACGGATATTCTACCCCAAAAGAGGGGGAGGCTAACTCCTCACTTCTTAGGGTGGGTGATGTTTAGTGACTTCCATCCAAGTGTACAATATGGGAAGTGGGGATGAGTAACTTTAAAGTGGAGAAACCTGGAAAATATTACCTTGTCCAGGTGATTAAGATCAACATCAATAGTTATAAATCATGTTGATAGAATATTCTCTTGATATAATGCTTCTGTGACCCTCTTACCTATATCCCCAAACCCAGCCTAATACGAGAATAATATTAGAAAATTCCAATGGAGGATCATCCTACAAAATTCTGACTATTAATTCTCCAAAAACAGTCAAAATCATGAAAAAAAGAACAAGGAAAATTTGTATAAAATATTATAGCCTAAAGCAGCCTAAGGAGACACGAAAATTAAATATAATATGGATGCCTGAATGAGGGTCCTGAAACAGAAAAAGAACATTAGGTTAAAAACAAAAGACATCTGAATAAGGAATGAGTTTTATTAATAATGTATCGATGCTGGCTTGTTAATTATAATAAATGTACCATGCTAATGTGAAATGTCAGTAAAGGAGGAAACTGGGTATGGAGTAGATAGGAAACATTTTTATTACCTTCATATTTTTTCCTGCAATTATAAAACTGTTCTAAAAGTAAATTCTTTTTAAAAAAAAAACCCCACTTCTGACCATGCCATTTTCTGTTTAAAATCTTCATTTAAAATAAAAATTTTTAAGTTATCAGGCACTCAATAAATACTGACACCAATTACCATTGACTATGGTTGTCATGCACTCTGGTCTATATTTCCAATAAGAAGTTGTTCTTTGTGTTGTTGATTTTAGCCATTCTGACAGGTGTGAAGTGATATCTCATTTTAGTTTTGATTTGCATTTCCCTGATGATCAGTGATGTTGAACATATTTTTGTGTGTCTATTGACTACCTGTATGTCATCTTTGAAAAATGTCTAGTCATATCTTCTGTTCATTTCTTAACTGGATTATTTGTATTTTGGGTGTTGAATTATATAAGTTCTTTATATATTTTGGATACTAATCCTTTAGGAGAGATGTCATTTGTAAATATCTTCTCCCACTCTGTAGATTGTCTTCTTTTAATTAATTAAATTATTAACATACAATGATTATTTGTCTTAGGGGTACAGGTCTGTGAATCATCAGCCTTACACAATTCATAGTACTCACCATAGCACATACCTTCCCCAATGTCCATCACCCAGCCACCCTATCCCTCCTCCCTTCTCTCATCCAGTAACCCTCAGTTTGTTTCCTGAGATTAAGCATCTCTTATGGTTTGTCTCCCTCCCTGGTCCCATCTTGTTTCATTTTTCCCTCCCTTCCCCCCTAGAACCCCCCTGCCCTGCCTCTCAAATTCCTCATATCACAGAGATTATAGGATAACTGTTGATTGCCTTCTTTTAGTTTTGTTGTTTCCTTCTCTGTGCAGAAGCTTTTTATGAAGTCCCCATAGTTTATTCTTGCATTTGTTTCCCTTGCCTCAGGAGACATTTCTAGTAAGAAGAAGTTGTTATAGCCAATGTCAAGATGGTTACTACCTAGGATTTTAATGGTTTTAGCACTCACATTTAGGCCTTTAATACATTTTGAATTTAATTTGGGGTATGGTGTAAGAAAGTAGTCCAGTTTCATTCTTCTGCATGTTGCAGTCCTCTTTTTCCAACACCATTTGTTGAAGAGACTGTCTTTTTCCCATTGCATATTCTTTTCCACTTTGTTGAAAATTTATAGATCATATAGCTGTGGGTTCATTTCTGGGTTTTCTGTTGTGTTCCATTGATCTATGTATCCATTTTTCTGCCATTACCATACTGTTTTGATCATTACAGCTTTGTAATATAACTTGAATTTTGGAATTGTGATGCCTCCAGCTTTGTTGTTGTTTTGTTTCTTTCTTTCTTTCTTTCTTTCTTTCTTTCTTTCTTTCTTTCTTTCTTTCCTTTCCTTTTCTTTTCTTTTCTTTTCTTTCTTTTTCCAAGTCTGCTTTGGCTATTTGCATTCTATGAGCTATTACCTCACACCTATCAGAATGGCCAAAATCAATAACACAGGAAACAATAGGTGTCAGCAAGGATGTGGAGAAAGGGCAACCCTCTTGCACTATTGGTGAGAATGCAAACTGATGTAGCTGCTCTGAGTGACTCCTAGGGTTAGTTCAACTTCTGTCAGAGATGGTAAAATACCAGTTTGACAGTATCTGAAGAACTTGACATCTATAGAAATATGGACTGTCACCAGCTTCTGCTGAAATATTCAGTTTTCTATTAGCCTAGTAGCATGGTGAATAGTCTTGCTTTCATTTTCATAAGGAATAACACATTCATCATTTTTGGTTTCCAAATTCATTCTCCTCTGTGAACACTCTCTAATAGCTATGAATGGGGAAATCATGTCTTTAGGAACCAACATGAAACTAATTTTGTAGTGTGTATCAAGATCACATGAGTTAGTGTCCTTATAATTTAAAATACTAAAATATACAATCATTTTTGTGGCCTAAATTAAAAACATATTGTGGTGTTGATGTGGTCAGAGGAAGCAAAAGATCAACAGACATCTGATAATAGGAACAATATCAGAGAAATTCTGAAAATGGGCAGGTGCTATCAAAGACAAGTTTTGCTTACATCTCACCTTCTCAAAGACCATGTCCTTGACCTTAGAATCAATTCTACCTGATGTTTCAGAGTCTTAAAAGCAGAACTCAATTTCTCACATCTAAGAACTTTTATTAATCATTAATTTTTAAAATTATTTCATGCATAAGTCTTTTTTCTAGGCTAGCCTCTGGAAAAAGCTTGTTTTAGTACTTACAGAAAGAGATTGTTTTAATGCTCTCAGAAGCTCTCATAATGCATAATATTTCCAAGTGATAAAGAAATTTTAAAAAATCACTGCATTCCAGGAATGGATTTTTGTTTTCAGTCCATGCATCCTTCATCATATCCAGTATTTTCAAATAATGCTTTTTTTGAAGAATATATCTCAGTTTCTGGATCATTTTGCACATGAATAAATTTCCTTGAAGATGTACAACTTAACTAATAAAATCCTTACCTGATTATCTATCTACAGTCTTTATCACTGTATTTTTCTGCCTGTGTTTGCCTCTCTTTGAGCACAATGTGACAACTTTAAAACATTATGGTCACAACTTTCATCATCCTTGCTTCAATCAATTGTTCTGGTGTGTTGTTTCCCAAAGTAAATTAAACTAAATCCTGGGTTTATGAGGAGGGAGTATTGCAAAACAGTCAACATTCTAATCTCTAGATTTAAATTGCCTTCATTCAAATTCTAGCGTCTCCTCTAACTGTATGACTAAAATAAACTGCTGAATAAATTTGACCATAGTTTCCTTATCTGTACAATGGGGCTAATAATAGTGCCTACTTCAAGACCCTGGGATCATGACTTGAGCCAAAGGCAGACACTTAAAGACTGAGCCACCCAGGTGCCCCCTGTGGCTTTTATTTTAAATTTTATTTTTTATAAACATATATTTTTATCCCCAGGGGTACAGGTCTGTGAATCGCCAGGTTTACACACTTCACAGCACTCACCATAGCACATACCCTCCCCAATGTCCATAACCCCACCCCCCTCTCCCAACCCCCCTCCCCCCATCAACCCTCAGTTTGTTTTGTGAGATTAAGAGTCACTTATGGTTTGTCTCCCTCCCAATCCCATCTTGTTTCATTTATTCTTCTCCTACCCCCTTAACCCCCCATGTTGCATCTCCACTTCCTCATATCAGGGAGATCATATGATAGTTGTCTTTCTCCGATTGACTTATTTCGCTAAGCATGATACCCTCTAGTTCCATCCACGTCGTCACAAATGGCAAGATTTCATTTCTTTTTATGGCTGCATAGTATTCCATTGTGTATATATACCACTTCTTCTTTATCCATTCATCTGTTGATGGACATCTAGGTTCTTTCCATAGTTGGGTTATTGTAGACGTTGCTGCTATAAACATTCGGGTGCACGTGCCCCTTTGGATCACTATGTTTGTATCTTTAGGGTAAATACCCAGTAGTGCAATTGCTGGGTCATAGGGTAGTTCTATTTTCAACATTTTGAGGAACCTCCATGCTGTTTTCCAGAGTGGTTGCACCAGCTTGCATTCCCACCAACAGTGTAGGAGGGTTCCCCTTTCTTTGCATCCTCGCCAGCATCTGTCATTTCCTGACTTGTTAATTTTAGCCATTCTGACTGGTGTGAGGTGATATCTCATTGTGGTTTTGATTTGTATTTCCCTGATGCCGAGTGATGTGGAGCACTTTTTCATGTGTCTGTTGGCCATCTGGATGTCCCCCTGTGGCTTTTTGCCTTAAAAACCAACACTAAACAATAGCACTTATAAACAAATAAGGGGCAAAATTGGGAATTGCTTATGTAGCCAAATTAAGTGTAAGTTCCATTTTGCCTGTGTCTAAAGTTTGTGATTTTTGATATACCATTATGCTAAAATCCAGTCATACAGTTTGTGGTGAAAATCATTATCACTTTCTGATTTTAATGTATGCTCCATGAGAATTAAGTTATTATTCTTATTAATAAGAATTAACTTATTATTGGGGTGCTTGGGTGGCTCAGTGGGTTAAGCCTCTGTCTTAGCTCAGGTCATGATCTCAGGGTCCTGGGATCAAACTCTGCATCAGGCTTTCTGCTCAGCAGGGAACCTGCTTCCTCCTCTCTTTCTGCCTGCCTCTCTGCCTACTTGTGATCTCTCTCTCTGTCAAATAAATAAATAAAATCTTAAAAAAAAAGAATTAACTTATTATTAAGTTAAAAAGTTCAGCCACTGAAAAATGCAGGTGGAGCTGGATTCTTTTTCTATTAACTTTTTTTAAAAAAATATTTTATTTATTTATTTGACAGAGAGAGAGCATGAGTGGGGGTGGGGGCAGGGAGACGAGCAAAGGGAGGGGGAGAGGGACAGGTAGGCTCCATCTGAGCAAAGAGCCTGAGGGGGGGCTCCTATCCCAGGACCCTGAGTAGAACTCAGATGCTTAACTGAGTGAGCCACCCTGGCATTCCTTTCTTCTATTAACTTTTGAAATCAACTTGAGTTATAATTTATATAAAATATATTTTTAGTACAAACTTTGATGAGTTCTGGTAAAAGTATATCCTCAAGTAACCATCACTGTTATCAAGACATAAATATTTTCATTATCCCCCAAATTACCTTGTGTCCCTTTGCAGTCAAACAGCTTCAGGTGATAATCTGTGTTCTGTCACTCTGTGTTAGTTTGCTTGCTTGATAATTTCAGATTTATTCTGTTACATATATCAATAGGTTCTCTCTTTCCAAGTAGTATTCTATTGTTTGGAGATGCCATTATTTTTCTATATAATCACCTACTGATGAGAGATTAGGTTGTTTCCAATTTGAGACTATTATGAATAAAGCTGCTTTAAATATTCATATTGAAGTCTGTCAGTATATGCTTTCATTTTTCTTGGCTATATACCAAGACATGACATTGCTGGGTCATACTGTAAATGTATATTTAACTTTATAAAATAACTTGCTTTACAAACTAGCATTTTACTTCCACACTGGTGATGTATGAAAGTTTTAGCTGATCCATCCAGTTCCTTGCCAAAACTTAGTATTGCCCATTAATTATTTATTTTTAAAGATTTTACTTTTTTATTTGACAGAGAGCACAGGCAGGGGGAGCAGCAGGCAGAGAAAGAGGGAGAAGAAGGCTCCCACAGAGCAGGTGGAATCCGATGTGGGACTTCATCCCAGGACCCCAGATCATAACCTGAGCCACAGGCAGCTTTTCAAGGACTGAGCCATCCAGGCACCTGCCCATTAATTAAATTTAGTTATTATAATGGGCTTATATCTAGTTATAGTTTTAATTTCTATTTCCATAATAACATTATACTGAACATAGCCTAATTTACTTATTAGTCAGTTGTATATCACCTTTGTGTTTTTTCAAACATTTTGCACATTTGTAATTTGGTTTTTAAATTGAGACTGAGTCATAGAAGGTCTTAATATACCCTGGATATAAGTCCTTTCTCAGGGATATGTAGTCGAATATTTTATCTAAGTCTAAGAATTACCTTTTAATTTTTATGAAGTGTCTTTAAAGAAGAGATGTACTTTAAGTTCAATTCATCAATTTCATCTTTCTTGAACTTTGTTTTTCTTTTTATCATGTCTAAGAAATCTGTCTACTCCAAAGCCATCAAGATTTTCTCTTAATTATTTTTCAATATATCTTAAAGATTTAATTTTGTATGTAGGTATATGAACCATTTCAAGATTTTGTGTTCGTTAAGAGTCAAGACTTGGGGCCTCTGGTGGCTCAGTCGGTTAAGCATCCACCTTTGGCTCGGGTCATGGTCCCAAGGTCTTGGAATCAAGCCCCGCATCAGGCTCCCTGCTCAGCAGGAGGCCTGCTTCTTGCTCTCCCTCTGTCTCTCCCCCTGGCTTGTGCTCTCTCTCTCTCTCTCTCAAATAAATAAATAATAATAAAAATATTTTAAGAAAGAAGTCAAGACTTATTTTTTCTTACAGATTGCTAATTTTTCCAGCACTATTTGATGAAAAGACTATTTTCTCTCATTGAATTACATTGCTGTTATTCGTAAAAAAAGGAATTAAGCATACTATGTGGTCTACTTCTGGACTCTCTGTTTCACTGATCTCTGCTTGTATATCCTTGTGCCAGTACGCTGCCCTGATTAATATAGCTTTGTAGTAAGTCTGGAAATTGGGCAAATATCTTCCTGCCTTGGTCCTCCATTTCAAAATCATTTTAGCCATCTAGGTACTTTATATTTCCACATAAACTATAAGACCAGCTTATTAATATCTACAAGAAAGTAAGACTAGTAGGATTTTCATTAAGATTGCCTTACATGTATAGGTCAATTTGGAGATATTTGACATTTTAATATTGAAAATTTCAATTCATAAAATAGAATATCTCTGAATATGTTTAGGTATTTGGTCTCTCAGCAATGTTTTATATAATTTTCAGCATTATATCTTAATATATTTTGTTAAATGAGTTCCTAAATATTTTTTAACTTATTTGATGCTATTACAATTGGCATTTTTATAAAACTATTTTCCAATTGATTTTTTAAAAAAATATTTTATTTATTTATTCATTTGTTTGACAGAGACAGCAAAGGAGCACAAGCAGGGAGATCAGCTGAGGGAGCAAGAAAATCATGCTCCCCGCTGAGCAGAAGATCAGTGTGGGGCTCCATCCCAGGACCCTGGGATCATGACCTGAGCTGAAGGCAGATGCTTAACAGACTGAGCCACCCAGGAACCCCTATTTTCCAATTGTATGTTGCTGCTTTATAGATATAGAGCTAAATTCACTCATTAACTCTTGTAGCTCTATTTGAGTTTCCTTGTGATATTCTATATAAATAACTGCAAATTTGCTTGTTTCTTACCAACTTGTATAGATCTTATTTCCTTTCCCTAAGCTTACTCTAGTTTGACTAAAACAACTCAATACCATTTTCTTAGGACTTTTAGTACAATGTGGACTAGAAGTGGTCAGAATGAATTTTTGTCTTGTTTCTGGTCTTAGAAGAAAAACATTTTACTTTTATCATTAAGTATGGTATTAGCTGTACGTTTTTGGTAGATGCTTTTCATCAGGTGAAGGAAGTTGCTTATGAGTGGATGTCGAATTCTTGTCCTGTATCTACTAACATAATCATGATTTTTCTCCTTTTTTCTGTTAATATAAGAAGTCATGCTGATTATTTTTTATATTAAAGAAACCTTACATTCTTTCAGTCTCTGGATTCTCTCTGATCAGAATTCAAGTATCTCCCAGGTCTTGATGAGCTCCAGAAATTATTCCTTTTATAACTATTTGCTCTTTGCCTGGTCTTGTGGAGTCTCAACCAACCCATTTGTACTTTAACCTCTCGAGACCCAAGGTATTTAATATTGAGAGTTTTTTCTTGATGTGTCTTCTTCCTTACTAGTACTCAACCTATAAATTTCAGCTTCTTTAGGCTCCCCAAATTCTCAACTCTGTCTTCTCAACTTAGTGTGAGCGCCACACTCAGCTTTGGTTCTCTCTTTGAAAGAAGGAAAATCATTCCCCCCCGCCCCCTTCTCTCAGGGATAACCACCCTGTGTCTCTCATTGACCAATATATAAAACAGTTTGCTCATTTACTTCATCTATTTTTGCAGTCAAATGCTCTACCCCTGAGCTATACCCCCTCTTAATCTATTTTTGTAGAAGACAATGATTGCAATGCAAATCCAGTACTAGTTATTTCATTCTGTCCAGAAGCCCAATTTCATCTTAACATTTTAAGGAGACTGTGTTTAAATGGAAAATTCACTTCTTTTGGTAAACTTTTTCTCACCTTATAGAAAAAAAGCCTGGACTAATAAACAAACTATTGTTACAGTTCCTATTCTGATCCACCAAATTCTATTTTTCTAATATTTCAGAAAGAATAGTTATGAAAATTTACATATGTATAGCTGGTTTCCAAAATCTTAGATTTTTGAGAATTCTTCTAACTCTAGTTTGACTAAAACTAGTCAAAAATACACCACCATCAAATGACTAGATAGCTCTCCCACCAAAACACCTAGAATTTTAACTGTATTTTATGGAACATATATTTATTGGCCCATTTCCTTCATAATCTATGTGTATATGTCAGGACATGTCATTCATGCAATACATAGTTATTACTGTCCTTTTCTTTCTTTTTTCTTTAAAAAGTTACAGATACATCTTGGGTGTAGATATTTACTAGAGGAAGAGGAGTATAAGATTTGTCTTACTATGCAGCTTTTTTTTTTTTGTAGAAATGATAACAATTTCAATAGTAGAAAAGTAAATTCTGTGTTTTTACCTATCTTTTATCAGGAAAATGGACTCCATTTTACCATTGTAAAAAACTTAGGATGGAAATGGAATTGAATTATTGGGGCAATATCATTTTCAAAATAAAAGTAATATATTTTAGTAGAAAGTCATAATTTAGTAAAGAAAGAATTCGTCTTTTAATGAAACTGGTAAATCTACTAAATATTTGTGATTTCCATTCAGGAATACTCCATCAGAGCTAACATAAAAGCTTCTCTAACTAAATGTAGTCATTTCCAATTTTTAAAAAGATTTAATTAATTAATTAATTACTTTAGAGAGCGCTTGAGTTGGGGAAAGGAATAGATGGAGAGGGAAAGAATTTCAAGCAGATTCTCCACTGAGCATGGAGTCCAACATGGGCCTAATTCCCAGGACCCTGAGATCATGACCTATTGTAAAATCAAGAGTCAGATGTCTAACTAACTGAGCCACCCAAGCACACGCATTTCCAATTCTTAAGGAAAAAAATACTTCCCATGTTAATTAATGAAATGTAATTTTCTTTTGGGAGGTAGAAGTCATTTCATTCTACATAAAACTTTGACACAAGTTTACAAGTAGATGTCTTTAATTTTATTTTGGCATTGTTTGAATTTGTGAAATATTACTGAAATGCTGACAAATTTTAATAAGATAATATAAAAATTACTAAATATCTTTTAGTAGAGATTCTTTAAACAAAACACAGTATACCTCACAGCAGCAAAAACTGATGCATCTCTGAGAAAATGTTTTCAGAATATTATTAAGTGAAAAAGGGGTTGAAAAAAGAAATTTGCAGTGTAGTATATATGATTTATCAGATATCACACAACCATGTTATATATTGGTATATGTACATACATACATTATATATATGTATACTACATATAACTGTGCTTTCTATATATATACTGGATGGCTAATCACCAAATTATGGTAGTAGTTTCCTCTTGAGAGGAATAAGGGTATGTGGATGAATATAAAAGAACCAAATCTTTATCAGTTATGTTTTATTTCTTAAAAATTAAAATAAATTATTAAACATAAATCTTAAAATTATAGAAATACATAAAATTCTACAAAATTATAGAATTATTGTAAAATGTTCTATTTTCTGGTGTTTTGAAAATGTTCCACTAAGAACTATTTTTAAATAAATAGTTATTAGTTAAAGAAATTAACTCAGTTTTTTCAAAACTCCTTTAAATTAAAATTTAAGATTGTAATACTTGCTGCCTTATGAAATACCTTTAAATATATAAAAATTGTTGGGGTGCTTGGGTAGCTCAGACATTAAGCATCTGACTTCAGCTCAGGTCATGATCCCAGGTACTGGGATCGAGCCCTGCATCAGGCTCCCTGCTCATTAGGAAGCCTCTTTCTCCCTCTCTCACTTCCCCTGCTTGTGTTCCCTCTCTCACTGTGTCTCTCTCTGTCAAATAAATAAAATCTTTAAAATAAAAAAGTTAAAAAATACATCAAAATTGTTGACAGCTATTGTTATTTCTGTTCTACTAGTGTAAGATAAATTTCTGTGGCAATATATTTTAAAATTCTATATAATACATAGTAAATATTTTAATTATGCTGGTACAAATACATTTTTTGATAGGGAAAGACTGTTAATATACCACAAGACACATGTAATTTGAAAAAGACTTTAAAATAAAACAAGGAAAAATCATTCTGCATAACTTCAAATCTAGTCTCCATAGAAGACACTTAAAATTGTAACTTTGTAATCATTACCAAAAATTACCAATATCACTTTACCATCAAAGAGTTACTCCTTTATGATATGTTTTGTGAACCGTATCTATAATACATCATTATTCATTCTCTCAACAATTCCATGAAGTATTTTCAATTGACAGCTGGGTAAGGAAACTGAGGTAGAAAGATTTTAAGTAATTAGCTGAAAGTTAGAAGCTATTATGTGGTAGGTAGCACCAGTATTTTAACTAAGTCTTTTAAAAAATGGTATCTGTACAAACATCATACTCCACTGTCCATTAAACTGCATCTAAACAAAAAAGCAACATGTATTCAACAGGTACCTAGCTTACATGAGAGAAGCAGTTTTTTGTTTGTTTGTTTGTTTTGTTTTGTTTTTTTTTTTTTGGTTTTCTGTGTTTCCTCCTTCAGTCACATCCCTCTCCCAAACCTCAGGAGGAAGATACTTTCATTAAGTTTGTGGTAATTATTCACTTGATTTCCTTTAGGGTATTATCTCATTTGTTTGTTTCCATAAACCTTAAAGAACTTAGTTTTATTTGATATTTTTCATGAATTAAGCCATTACTTACATATTTCTCTATGACTTATTTATTTAGGGTTCAATTTTATATTCATTCATAATGATGTATGAATCTATAGTTCATTTTTGCTAGGCAAAAATCACATATTTTCACTTTTAAAAATGTTGCTGATCCTAAGTACTTTTTTATACATACATCTGTTCATATGTAGATTATTTTTTGCAATGTATTTGTCCATGAGTAGAATTTCTAGTCATCAAATAGGGATATTCAACTTTAAAAGATAATGCTGAACTATTTTCATTTTCCATGGTAGTAGAATTATTTTCACTCAAAACATAATTTTTAACCTTACAGGTGATTTTCACCAAAATTATGAATGCAGGGTGCCTAGGTGTCTCAGTTGGTTAAATGTCTACCTTTGGCTCAGGTCATGAACTCAGGTTGCTGAGATCAAGCCCCACGTCCTGCTCAGTGGGGAGTCTGCTTCTCCTCTTTCTGCTTCTCCATCCCCACTTGTTCTCTATCTCTCAATCTGCTCTCTCTCAAATAAATAAATAAAATCTTAAAAATTACTAATATAAAGAAATTTATTCAAGTTGCTTATCCTCTGACCTATCATGTGCTTCTGTTTCTCTTTATTCTTGATTCTTCACTTTAGCTTACCCATAATTTTTTGTGGTTTTTATATAATCCATGTTGAATGTGAACATTGATGTCCCCTGAATTACCTCTTATTACAGCTTGCAAATTACCCTGTAATATTCATTGCTCATTTAAGTCAATGCATGAATTAAGTGAATAATTTTTTATATAGGATGACTTCAGGAATATAAGAAACTTTCTGGTATTCCCTAGATTTCCTCAATTCCAAGGGCTGAAGTCTAAAATTATATAATCATACTTATTATCTGTAACTGCAACTTTGATACATATTAGAACAGAAATCCAGAAAGGCTAAATGAAATATATAATTAACTTGAAGGGGAAAAAGTTGTACATGCAGATCTAAGGAGATGCAAGCAGCAGAAAATCTGTGTCCATAGAAGGAAAATTGACAATTTGAGGGTAAATTTTGAGAGATTAACATGGACTTGGCTTATTTTTATGCTTAATATCTGTACTGAGATTTAGGATGTTAAAAATCAATATTTGTCAATGTATTTTCATTATATAACATGTCTCGTTACTAAAACTTATATATTTCCCCATATTTTCTCCACAGTTAATCTGTTCAGGAAGCAACTGGATACATAATTTCTCAAAATGGCACAGAATACCGAAAAAGATTTCCTGTATTTAATTTTTATGGGTACAACTATTTCACTGAAATATGTCTAGCAATGCTTTAAACTAAAATAATGACTATATATGAATAGTTTAGGAACAGAAGCTGACAAGAAAAAGGAATTCTTTGAAGGGAGCAGAGACTTGCCCACTTTTCACAAATGATAAAAAAAAGTTTTAAAATTACTCATGCTCACAAAAATAAATATAACTATATTTGAATATGTCCATAAATTATAACTATTTGCTTTCTTATCATTATCACTCTTCTTGGAATAAATGCAATGTCTTTAATTTTCCTGTTTGCTTTTAAACTTTTCAATATATTATTGATTTTTGGCAATTTGATCATAATGTGCTCTGGTGTTATTTTATGTCTTCATTCTACTTGACATTCACTGAGCTTGAAACACTGGGCCTATAATTTTTATGAAGAGAGAAACTATTAGTTCTTCATATTTTTAAAAAGATTTATTTATTTATTTTAGAGATAGAGAGAGAGAGTGCATGGGGGCTTGGAGCAGAGGGAGAGGAAGAGAGGAATTCAAGCAGACTGCGCTAAGCATGGAGCCCAACTCAGGGCTTGAACCCACAGCCATGAGATCACGACTTGAGCCAAAACCAAGAGTCAGCCACTCAACTGACTATGCCACCGAAGTGCCCTTAGTTCTTCACATTTTTATAATCCAATCTTTGTGTTCACTTATTCTGGCACTTCAATTACATGTGCATTAACTGTTTGGTATTGTCCTATGTGTCATGTTGTCCATTTCTTTCAACTCTTTTCTCTTTATATTCAATTTGTATAATAACTATTGCCCTCTCTTCAAGTTTACCCATCTTTTCATTTGAAATGTCTGATCTACTGTTAGGTGTATTCAATAAATTTGTCATTTAAAAGATTATACTTTTCATCTCTAGAATTTCTCATTGAATATATCAGCTTACATCTTTTGTCTTACATTTTCTCTTACATCCCATTAGTTTCTCACTGTGTTCAGATTTTCCTTTATATCCTTAAATGTATTCTTAAAAGATGTTTTAAAGAATTTAGTAGTTCTAAAATTTCTGACACTTCTAGTCTCTATTTTTTGTTTTGTTTTGGTTATGAGTCACATCTTCTGCCTCTTCCATTATCTAATAATTTTTAAGGACATTATGGATGTTATAGGGTTTTATTTTTCAAAATTTTCCTTTCTTTTTAGAGTATTAAACTAACTTACTTCCAGATCACTTTGGTCCTCCAGAAGCTTGTTTTTGAATTGTGTTAGAATGGATCTAGATTAGTCTTTATCCTAGGACTAGATTACCCTATTTCTCAAAGTATTTATCTTTCTGGGGCACATACAAAATAACTGGTAATCCCAAGAGATCTCTCCACTCTCACTAGTTGAAAATCAAATATCTCACCACCTCATCTGAGCTCTGGTAGCTGTCCAGTTTACAGTTTTCCAATAGTTGTTCTTTCTATTGCAAATATTTATTAAATGTTAAATTGTTCTTTGTTTGATCTCTTAGAATCTTTTTTTTTAAGATTTTTTATTTATTTATTTGACAGAGAGAGATCACAAGTAGATGGAGAGGCAGGCAGAGAGAGAGAGAGAGAGGGAAGCAGGCACCCTGCTGAGCAGGGAGCCCGATGTGGGACTCGATCCCAGGACCGTGAGATCATGACCTGAGCTGAAGGCAGCGGCTTAATCCACTGAGCCACCCAGGTGCCCTGATCTCTTAGAATCTTGACCTGAGCATGAGTAGCTTAGTATATGATGGAATATTCAATGGAATCCTTAAAAAATTTCTGGAACTTTAAGAAAAAAATCTCTCTCTGGTACAGTATTCAACAAATCCCAACTGATTCATTAGTCTCAAACTCTAATATTTTTCTCTCATGATAAAACCATCATGCTCAGGTCTGCCTGGGTGGCTCAGTTGGTTAAGCATCAGCCTTTGGCTCAGGTCATGATCTCAGGGTCTTGGGATCAAGCCCCTTTTGGGCTCCCTGCTTAGTGGGGAGTCTGCTTCTCCCTCTACCTCTGCTGCTCCCCCTGCTTGTGCTCTCTCTCCATCCCCTCTCTCTGTCAAAGAAACAAATAAAATCTTAAAAAAAAAATCATGCTCTGGACTTGTCTTCATTGTATCACAATTTGGACAGGACTACTGAAAGCCAGAACAATTGTCTGACTTAATGTCAAAGACTGTGATGAGTGTGGGATTCACCCTACTTGCAAATTAATCAGTTACCCTGCCATAGTTTCATGAATGCTGTTAGAAGAGACTAGTCCCATTAGGTCAGAGACAAAGGACTTTATTACTCATGGTTTAGCAGACATAATGATTTTAATGTTCATCTGAGAGTCTCTCACCCCCAGGATAAATGGCTATGACCCATATGTGGACCAAGGGGGATGCTACACATGCACTGAGTTTGTGTTAGAACTCAATCTTTATATGGGGTTTGCAAGTAAACTTGCCCAAGTTTTGTCCGGAAAGGAGATATTATCTCTTACTTTCAAGGCTACTTATTATTCAAATGTCCTTGAAAAGGAGGATTGGGACAAAAGCTGTTAATATCTTTGTTGACAGTATGTGCAGAAATGTGAGTCACCCAGGGAGAACTGACTCCCAATATTTGCCTTGTTTTGCTTTTATTAGGGAACACCATCCTGTGCTGCTTGTTGATCAAAATCTGAATACCATTATTTCCTAAGTTATAATTTACCCACTTTTATAGTTATTTTTACAGAGAAACCAGTCAGGTAATAGTCACATCAAAGAAGTTCCAGTTAATATTGCTTTGAAGTTAGCATTTTAAAATAAGGTAAAATGTAGTTCAGATAATGATAAGCCTTTTGAAAAATAAAAGTTTCAAGATGTCCCCGGTACAGTATTCTTACATGAATTTAAAAGTTTAAATCTATTTCTTTCAATTTTAAATATTATGCTTTATTAGGTATTTGGTAATTATGCCTAGAGGTAGGAAATCTGTTATAGACCCACTAAAATTATAATAAAAACCCCCTTTTCTTTCACAGAATATGTTTTCTTCCTAGAATATCCTGCCTTTTCTACTTAGCTCATGACTATCTGTACTTTAAAACCAAACTTAAATGTGACTTTGTTTTTACAACACATAGCACTGAGTCCTCAGTTTAAGCCAGACTATAAAATTCTTAGGTGAATCTCATGGACACCAACATTTGAGAATCACTGATCATTGTGATGAAAAATCTCTACTGGATGTTAATGAGCAATACTGCATTTTAGAGGCAAAACAGAGAATGTTTGGAGAGAAGATGAAGAAAGGCTGTGAGAAATTTGACGGCAGGAGTTGGTAAGGAAATGCAGCAGTGGGGATTAGGTCACATGAAAATGTAGTTAGAGGTGAGTGACAACGTGACTGGATATTTAAGAAAGGAGAGACAGCTGGGCTTAGGGATTTCTTAGATGTGGGCAGTAAGTGAGAGAAAGGACTGTAAGTTGAATGTGAGGTTTCACTTAGTTCCCTAGGAAGAAACTACTTTATCCAGTTATAACCTTCCCCAACATTGATTATAAAATAATACATCTTTAAAAAGATTTTATTTATTTATTTGACAGAGAGACAGCGAGAGAAGGAACACAAACAGGGGGAGTGGGAGAGGGAGAAGCAGGGCTTTCTGCCTAGCAGGTACTAGTGATGTGGGGCTCAATCTCAGGACTCTGGGATCATGACCTGAGCAGAAGGCAGATGCTTAAGGAGTCACCCCCATGCCCCTGATTCAAGTTTTTATTTAAATTCTAGTTAGTTAACATACAGTTTTATATTGGTTTCAGGAATAGAATTTAGTAATTCATCACTTACATACAACACCCAGTGCTCATCATAAGTGCCCTTCTTAATACTCATCACCCATCTAGCCCATCCCTCCACCTACCTCCCTTCCAGCAACCCTGTTCGTTCTCTATTGTTAAGAGTTTTCTATGGTTTGCTTCCCTTTTTTCTCCTCCCTTCCCCTATGTTCATCTATTCTGTTTCTTAAATTCCACATATGAGTAAAATCCTATGATATTCATCTATCTCTAACTTATTTTGCTTAGCATAATACACAATAGCTCCATCCAAATTGTTGTAAATGGCAAGGTTTTATTCTTCTTGATGGCTAGTAATATTCCATTGTGTGTGTGTGTGTGTGTGTGTGTGTGTACCACATCTTCCTTATCTGTTCATCAGTCAATGGACATTTGGTTTTTTTCCATAATTTGGCTATTGCTGGTAATGCTTCTATAAATACCAGGTACATGTGTCCCTTCTAATCTATATTTTTGTATACTTCGGGTAAAAAATTAGCAGTGCAATTGCTGGATTGTAGAGCAGTTCTATTTTTTACTTTTTGAGGAAACTCCATACTGTTTTCCAGAGTGGCTTCACCAATTTGCATTCCCACCAACACTGTAAAAGGGTTCTCCTTTCTCTGCATCCTTGCCATCATCAGATTTATCCTGTTTTGTTAATTTTAGCCATTCTGACGTGTGTGAGGTGGAATATCTCATCAGTGTTTAACTTGTATTTCCCTGATGATCAGTGAAATTGAAATGATATCTATTCATATCTTCTGCTCATTGCTTAACTGGATTATTTGCTTTTTGGATGTTTGAGTTTGGTAAGTTCTCTATAGATTTTGGATACTAACTCTTTATCAGGTATGTCATTTGCAAATATCTTCTGCCATTCTGTGAGTTACCGTTTAGTTTTGTTGATTGTTTCCTTCACTGTGCGATGACTTTATCTTGATGAAGTTCCAATAGTTCACTTTTGCTTTTTTTCCCCTTGCCTCAGGAGATGTGTCTACTAAGAAGTTGCTACAGCTGAGGTCAAAGAGATTACTGCCTGTGTTCTCTCAAAGGATTTTGATGGTTTCCTGTCTCACATTTTGGTCTCTCATCCATTTTGAATTCATTTTTGTGTATGGTATAAGAAAGTGGTCCGTTTTCATTCTTTTGCATATTTCTGTCCACTTTTCCCAACTCCATTTGTTAAAGAGATTTTCTCTCCTGTTTTGTCAAAGATTAGTTGACTATAGATTTGTGGGTTCATTTCTAGGTTTTCTATTCTTTTCCATTGATCTATGTGTCTGTTTCTATGCCAGTACCATACTGTCTTGATGACTACAGCTTTGTAGTACAACTTGAAGTCCAGAATTGTGATGCCTCCAGCTATGCCTTTTTTTTTTTAATTTTTAAAAGATTTTATTTATTGATTTGACAGAGAGGGGGTGGAGAACACAAGCAGCGGGAGTGGGAGAGGGAGAAGCAGGCTTCCCTCGGAGCAGGGAGCCCGATGTGGGGCTTGATCCTGGAGACCTGGGATCATGACCTGAGCTGAAGGCAGATGCCCAACGACTAAGCCACGCAGGCCCCCAGCTATACTTTTCCTTTTCAAGATTGCTTTGGCTATTCAGGATCTTTGCAATTCCATACAAATTTTAGGATGGTTTGTTTTACCACTATGAAAAATGCTGGTGATATTTTGATAAGGATTGCATTAAATGTGTAGATTGCTCTGGGTAGTATAAACATTTTAACAATATTTCTTCCTCCTCCTCCTCCTCCTCCTCCTCTTCCTTCTTCTTCTTCTTCTGCCAACCCATGAACACGGACTGTTTTCCCATTTCTTTGTCTCATCTTCAATTTCTTTCATTAGTGTTCTATAGTTTTCAGAGTACATATCTTCTTCTTTGGTTAGGTTTATTCCTAGGTATCTTAATGGGTTTTGGTGCAGTTGTAAATGGGATCAATTCCTTGATTTCTCTTTCTGTTGTTTCATTATTGGAGTATAGAAATGCAACAGATTTATGTATGTTCATTTTGTATCTTGCAATTCTGCTGAATTCATGTATCAGTTCTAGCAAGTTTTTGGTGGAGTCTTTTGGGTTTTCTATACAGACTAACATGTCAACTGTGAACAGTGAAAGTTTGACTTCTTTCTTGCTGATTTGGATACCTTTTCTCTTTGCTATCTGATTGTTGAGGCTATGACCTGTAGTACTGTGTTAAATAATGACGGTAAGAGTGGAAATCCCTGTCTTGTTTCTAATCATAGAGGAAAAGCTTTGTTTTTCCCCATTGAGGATGATATTAGCCACAGGTCTTTTATATGGCCTTTATGATGTTGAGATATGCTCCCACTATCCCTATTTAATGAAGGTTTTTATCAAGAATGGATGCTGTACTTGGTCAAATCCTTTTTCTGCATCTATTGAGAGAATCATATGATTCCTTCTCATCCTTTCTTTTAGAAATATATTGCATGATGTTTATTGATTTCTGAATATGGAATCACCCTTGCAACCCAGGAATAAATACCACTTGATTGTGGTGAATAATTCTTCTAATGTGCTGTTGGATTCAATTGGCTAGTTTCTTGTTAAGAATTTTTATATCCACGTTCATCAGGGATATTGGCTTATAATTCTTTTTAGAGGGCTCTTTGTCTGGTTTTGAAATCAAGGTAATGTTGGCCTTGTAAAATGAATTTGGAAGTTTTCCTTCCATTTCTATTTTTTGGAACACTTTGAGAAGAATAGGTATTAACTCTTCTTTAAATGTTTGGTAGAATTCCCCTGGGAAGCCATCTGACCTAGGATTTTTGCTTGTTTGGAGATTTTTGAATACCGACTCAATTTCTTTGCTGGTTATGGATGTGTACAGATTTTCTATTTCTCGCTCTTTCAGTTTTGGTAGGTTATATATTTCTAGGAATTTATCCATTTGTTCTAGATTGCCCAATTTTTTGGCATATAATTTTTCATAATACTCTTTTATAACTTTGTATTTCTGTGGTGTTGGTTGTGATCTCTCCTGTTTCTTTCTTTTGTTTTTTCCCTAAGATCTTATTTATTTATTTATTTGACAGAGAGAGCAAGTGCAAAAGCGGGGGGGGGGTGCGGGGAGCAGCTGCTAGAGGGAGAGGGAGAAGCAGCCTCCCTACTGAGCAGAGAGTCTGATGTGGGGCTTGATCTGAGGATCCTGGGATCATAGCAGATGCTCAAATGACTGAGCCACCCAGGAGTCCCTCTCCTCTCTCATTTGTGATTGTATCTGGGCCCTTTCTCTTTTCTTTTTGATAAGTCTGGCTATAGGTTTATCAATTTTATTAATTCTTTCAAAGCATCAGCTATTAGTTTCATTCATCTACTGGGTTTTGTTTTTGTTGTTGTTTCTATATCATTTCTTTTTCTTTTTCTTTTTTTTAAAGATTTTATTTATTTATTTGACAGACAGAGATCACAAGCAGGCAGAGAGGCAGGCAGAGAGAGGAGGAAGCAGGCTACCCGCTGAGCAGAAAGCCCAATGTGGGGCTCGATCCCAGGACCCTGGGGTCATGACCTGAGCCGAAGGCAGAGGCTTTAACCCACTGAGCCACCCAGGTGCCCCTATATCATTTATTTCTGCTCTAATTTTTATTCCCTTCCTTTGCTGGCTTTAGGCTTTATTTGCTGTTCCTTTTCTAGCTCCTTTAGGTGTAAGGTTAGGTTGTATATTTGAGATTTTTCTTGCTTCTTGAGTTAGGGCCTATATTGCTATGTGCTTACCTCTTACTACTGCTTTTTCTGAAACACAAGGTTTTGGACAATTGTGTTTTCATTTTCATTTAATTCCATGTATTTTTAAAAATTTCTTCTTTAATGTCCTGTTAACCCATTCATTCCTCAGTAAGATATTCTCTAATCTCCATGTATTTGTGGTTTTCCACCTTTTTCTTGTGGTTGACTGACTTCAAGTTTCATAGTGTTATAGTCTGAAAACATGCATGGTATGATCTCAATCTCTTTGTACTAGTTGAGGCCTGATTTGTGACCCAGTGCGTGATCTATTCCGGAGAATGTTCATGTGCACTCAAAAAGAATGTATAATCTGCCGCTTTAGGATAAAATAGTCTGAATATATTAAGTCGACCTGGTCCACTGTGTTATTCAGTCATTGTTTCTTTGTTAATTTTCTGCTTAGATAATCGTCTATTTCTGTAAGTGGTGTGGTAAAGTCCTTACTATTATTGTAGAATTATCAATGAGTTTCTTTACATCTGTTATTTTTTATTTATATATTTGGGTGCTCCCAAGTTGGGGGACATAAATATTTACAACTGTTAGATCTTCTTGTCAAATAGACCCCTTTATTATGATATAGTGCCCTTCTTCATCTCTTGTTACAGTCTTTTGTTTAAAATCTAGTTTGATATAAGTATGGCTACTCTAGCTTTCTTTTGACATCCATTAGCACAATAAACGGTTACCCATCCCTTTGCCTTCATTATGCAGGTGTCTTTAGGTCTAAAATTAGTCTCTTATTGGCAGCATATAGATTTTTTTAATCCATTCTGATTGGAGCATTTAACCAATTTACATTTGAAGTGATTACTGATAGATATGAGTTTAGTGTCATTGTATTACCTGTAAAATTGATGTTTCTGGAGATTTTCTGTTTCATTCTAGTCTTTGTTGTTTTTAGTCTTTCTTCCCACTCAGATTCCCCTCTAATATTTCTTGCAGGGCTGGTTTAGTAGTCACAAACTCCTTTTGTTTTTGTTTGTTGGGTAACTCTTTATCTCTCCTTCTATTCTGAATGATAGCCTTGTTGGATAAAGTATTCTTGAATGCATATTTTTCCCATTCAGCAGGTTGAATATATCATGCCCCTCTTTTCTGGCCTGCCAAGTTTCTGTGAAGAGATCTGCTGCAAACCTTATTTGTTTTTCCTTGCAGGTTAGGATTTTCTTTTCCTTTACTGCTTTCAGGATTTTTT
Organism: Enhydra lutris kenyoni; assembly: GCF_002288905.1. Taxonomy (NCBI): domain Eukaryota; kingdom Metazoa; phylum Chordata; class Mammalia; order Carnivora; family Mustelidae; genus Enhydra; species Enhydra lutris. The sequence continues at coordinate 2,039,124 of NW_019154158.1, forward strand.
CCTTAACTCTGTATTTTGCAAATTTTACTATGCTTCAGGAAGTGTTTCTGGTGTATGCTGTGTGCACTCTGCTGTTATGTTTTGGCTGTTCTCTTCCTCGGGACTCAGGTCAGTCCTCTGCAGAGTTTCTCCTTACCTACAGTGGGGAGTTTGGACCTTGTCCACTGTGTGTTGAGTTTTAACTAGGTATGTTTTGGTCTGCTTGTTAAAAGAGGCTAGATTTTATTTCCTCTAGAGCTGAAGCTTTTCAGCACTCTATGGTCAGTAACTTGGTGTATGGGGGCAGTTGTGGTGGTCTTCTTGGGGAGGGACCCACTGATTCTCTGGCACATTTGCCTTAGTTCAGATATGCCTGCAAAGAGCAGGGAATGGGGTTTGGTGTAAGTGACTCAAGCCTCCACCATGGGCACTAAAGCCACTCACTTAAGTCCATTTGTGCTGATGGATGGGGGTATAAATGGCATCAGCCAGCTCTCTCATCCCTGGAGAGGGCAGTTCCTGCTTGCTGCTGTTCAGGAAGTTCTCACAGAAGAGCAAACAATCCCTTATCATGTGTCACAGGCATCCCTCAGATTGCTGCTTTTACTCTGTCCATGTCTGAGCCATCTGCCCACCCAGTGACACGGTGCTCCTGTGTTTTAGCTCAGGTGTGCTGGCTGGGTTTCAAAACTCCAAATTTTAGGGACCCGCACTGATCTTTTGTGGGGGTGTGTGTGTCTCACTGTGCTGTGGCTTGTGCCAGTTTGTCCCAGAAGGTCAGTCACACAAACATGCAGAGACTTGGAGTTTATGGTAAAATGCAGCAAAAAGCTGATGTCCAGGTTAGCTGCCCTCAACAGGTGTCTCTGCTCATAAACTAATGAACAGGACAGGGCAATGGTGCCCACCAGCCCTTTTGTCCCCTGAGAGGCAGTGCCACCTCTTCCAAATGTACTCTGAGAAGTGGAAATATCTCTCCCAGTGCGACCTCAGACCTCAGACCACACTGTCTGCTCCCAGAGCTCTACCATTCTTCTCCACAGGAGCACCAATATGCCTGCCAGGCTCTACCCTACAATGTGCAGTCTTCTAAAACTTCAGTCTTTGAGCTCTGCTGCTTGTGAAAACTTGCTATGATCAGTCCCTCTCATTTTTCCCATCGGAGGTTTTGGAGAAGAGTTTTTCTTTTGCAATGCCCTGCTCCCTGCCTGCTCTTTCTCTCTTCTCTCCATGATCAGGGTTCCCTCTCTTCCACAGCATTGGTGATTCTTTTCTCCCCCATATTATGTCTCTGCACCTCCTACCTTCCACAATGTCCTCTTTTTTCCATTTAGTTGTGCAGTTTGTTCTCTCATATCTATTTCCTGGGTGTTCAGAATAACTTGATATTTATCTAGCTATGTTTGAGGGATGCAAGTAGAGGGTCCTCCTGCTACTCTGCCATCTTAACTCCTCTTGACTCAATAAAATTTTAACAGTCTTTTATCAGTTTTCCTAATTAGTGCTCTTATTCTGAATTAAAGTATTTTCATTAAGTAAAATATGACAGAGGGGAATAAAATAATCATTTTAATATGACATAAGTTACTAAGTTTAAACTATAATCTTGTCCCAACAAGGACTCCTGTTTAACTGCCATTTACTCTCTTCTATTGACACTTCAGTTCATTTTCTAAGAGTTGAAACTGTGTCACAGAACCACACCACTTATAAACAACTTTAACACATACTTTAAAATATATTGTTTAGATTCAAACACAAAGCTTGCTTTACACACATATTGCTTTGTTTTATGAAGGAATGCCACATTTAAGGGCTCCCTGGAGAAATGTAAATAAATGTTTTCAGGGAAGTATTACTTAATCATTATGAATGCATAATATCCTTCTGTTCATATTTACTGGGCTATAAGAAATAGTTCAAGTAGTTGTCATTTTTAACTTAAGTAAGCATACAGTCCTGGAAGACAAAGAACAGAAAATTTTTCTTACAGCTGAAACCAACTGTTGAGAAATATACATGGATCACAGAAAGATGCAAAGTAATTTGCATTGTTTTACTGATTGATAAGTAGATTTATTCTTATCTTGGTTTATCTAAAATTACCTAGAAAAATTATGATCTGTCATAATTTATTTTCTAAGAAACATATTTTGAAGATATCACTAAGTCTATACCCTATAAAATATATTTCTGTTAGATAATAGCATAAAGCATTAAAAGTAAAAAAAAAATGCAGAAGAAAGTGGCTAAGCCTGGAGAATCGGATACATTTAGAGAAAGGAACAGAATTGGAGTCTATAGTGCATAAAGTCCAGGAAAAAAGGAAAATCTGAAAAAAAGGGAAATTAAAAAAAAAAAGTAGTTAATATTGAATAGAGATGGGATTCAGAATCTAGATGTTCTAGATGTTTAGAATGTTTATAGTAAAGATATCCATATAACACATTAAGGTTCAGTGACTTTATTAAAAAGGTTAAATACTGAAAAATATTTTATAAGATGCAGTTTTGGTTGCATAATATATATTTGTTGTAAAAGTCATAGTTAACATTCTTTAAGTAAAAAGTAGCAATGAACACTTCTTCCCCTTGCTATAAAAACAAACAAAAAACAAAACGCAGAAGACCCTAAATAAACCAATAGATAAATTAATAATAACACTGAACAAAAAGGCTAATCTCTTAGTAATTGTTATGAGACTAGTTTCAGAAAATAGAAAATGTGGAAGAAAAGAGAAATAGACTTCTACATAAAATATACAGATTTTTATGGAAGAAAGTAAATAGAATCATCTTTAATGGCCAATTGAAGAGGTGATATTTATACCGCTATTTATTAAATTCTTAAATGATGCTAATATATGCAAACACATGTGTATTATTTTAGACTAGATAATTCCACAGTAATAAATTATCCCCTAAGTCCCAGTAGCTTAACCCAACAAAGATTTATTTTTCTTACATAACATGTCTATCTTGAATCACTGTGGCCTCTGCTATACATAGGAAAATTTGTTATCTTGACACTGCACCATCTGAAATATGTAGCCTCTGTGGCTGCTGGAGGCTCTTGTATTAGCAATTAAACACTTTGTCCCAGAAGGACATACTTTATTTATACATATATTTCATTGGCCAGCACCAGTTCCTTGATCCCACATAAATGAAAACAAGCAAGTATAATCTTCCCATGTATTCAGCAGAGAACAATAGATATAGGTGTACATTAAGGTCTATCATGATACTCAGACAGATGATTAGTTAACAGTGGGGTAAAAGAATATCCAATTCCAACAGCTGTGTTTGTAGGCTGATAAATCCAGAAGGTAGGAATCCAGTTTGTTTTGGATGATGGTTTTCAACATAGCCATTTTCAAATATATATATTTTTTATTAATTATTTTGATTAACACATAATGTATTATTTGCCCCAGGGGCACAGGTCTGTGAATCATCAGGCTTACACATTTCATAGCACTCACTAAGCACATACCCTTGCCAATGTACATAGCCATTTTTTAAGTGCAATAAGACACATAAACACATTACTTTTTTTTTAAAGATCTATTTATTCATCTGAGAGACGGGGGTGTGGAAGGGCAGAAGGAGAGAGAGAATCTCAAGCAGACCCTGAGCTGAGCAGAGAGCCTGACCTGGGGCTTGCTTCCAGGACCCTGATATCAAAACCTGAGCCAAAACCAAGAGCCACCTAGGTGCCCTAGGAACATATTACTTTTTAAACACATAAAAGAGTAATCTTCTGTAACTATAAACCATATTACTTTCAGGAATACTAAATCTCATCGTGTCTTTTTCTTGTTCTTGTTTTTAAAGTAATCCCTACGGGATGCCTGGGTGGCCCAGTTTGTTAAGCGACTGCCTTCGGCTCAGGTTATGATCCAGGAGTCCCAGGATCAAGTCCCACATCAGGCTCCCAGCTCCATGGGGAGTCTGCTTCTCCTTCTGACCTTTTCCCCTCTCATGCTCTCTCTCACTCTCTCTTTCTCTCTCAAATAAATAAATAAATAATCTTAAAAAAAAAAAAAAAAAAAGTAATCCCTATGTCCAACATAGGGCTTGAACTCATGACCCCAAGATCAGGAGCCACATGCTATACCAACTGAGCCAGCCAGGAACCACTCACTGGATATTTTTCAAGTTGTAATATTATAATACATGTGTTTCTATATATAACTAATGCTTTAAGCTGACATAAAATTACTCCTAATAATTTTTCTAATGCCATTTTGGATGGGCATGATTTATAATGCTTGGCTCAAATATTATAGTTTGACACTACAGTGAACATTTAAGTTAGGCATAATTTATTAGAAAGAACTACCAAAAAAAAAAAAGAGAGAGAGAGAGAGAGAAAGAGATTTTAATTAAGTCAGGCACTTTGGGCAACAGCTCTTAGATCTGGGGAAAAAAAAAAAACAAAAAGCTGACTCAGAGCAACCAAGATAAGTGTTGTTAAGCAACTAAAAAATTTAGAGAAGAAACATAATTTAATACTCCTATCTCTTAATATAACTCAATACAGTCAATATTAGACATATTTTCAATGTTATACTAATGAAGGAAATAAACCAAATATTTCCTTAATCTTCTATAGTTAAAAAGGAATTTAATGGTTAAGATAATTCAACATATTTTTATTATTTGACTTCTTTCTAATTCATAAACATAATTTTGATGACAAAATACTTAAAACTAAATGTTTCATATTCTGTTACATTTCATATATATATGGCCAAAAAATTCTCTGAAGATAAAAAGACATAACCTAATATTTCTATGAAACAGATGTATTTTCAGATTAAAAATTTGGCTGATAATTATAGGATAATTGTTTTAACTTGCTATCTCTAATTTTAACTTCAAGATTACAGTTCATATTGTCAAAATGTTTCCTCCTCTATGTTAAGGGATTTTCTTAGACGAATGTTTTTGTTTGGATATATAAACTCTAGTGTTCTGACCTGATACTTTTAGAAGTAGATGATCTGTGTTCCCTTTTCCCTCCCCATTTTCCTGGAGGATCTGAGCAGAAGAATGTGCTATTTATTGTTTGTGGATGGTTAGGTTTTGGTGGGAATTCTTAATGTCCATACCCTGATTGGAGAATTTGAGAATCCTCCTGGACACAAGTTCTGGAAGGGACCACAGGTGGTATGTACTGACTTAGATGTGACCATTTTATATCCTGAAACCCTCAAGTAAACATTTATAATATTTCTATCAGAGTTGCCTGAAACTGGCTGTCAAGCAGTCCCTAAGCAACAGCATGATTAACACTACTGCAGTTGTGAGGCTGATTTGCCACACTTCTCAGAGATTTGGCTGATAAGGCTATAGTAAGACCAAATGGATGCAGAAATTTTATTACTTACACATTAGTTATAACTTATTAATTTATTGTTTACTCCCTAAGTAGAATGCAAATTCCACAAGAATTGAGACAGCCTGAATCACTGTTGGACACTTCAATGAGTTTATTATCAATTTTATCTCTAAAGCCTCATAAAATTGTGACCTCTAGATTATGCCTGTTGTAATGGTTAATTTTATGGTGTCCAGACATTTGGTCAAACATAATGCTAAGTGTGCTAGAAGGGTATTTCTGGACAAGATTAACATTTACAGAATGGATAAAGCAGACTGACCTTCCTAATATGAGTAAGTCTCATCCAATCAACGGAAGACTTGGATAGAACAAAAAGGCTGAGTGAGAGGATATTCTGCCTGCTTGTTTTAGGTGGGACATTGATATTTTTCTGTCTTTGCACTCAAACTGAGAAGTCAGCTCTTTTTGGGTTTTGAGTCTTCCAGTGTTCAGACTGGAATTTATACCATTAGCTGTCCTGGGTCTCCAGCTCACCAACTGCAGATCTGAGGATTTCTCATCTGCCATATTTGCATGAGCCAACTCCTCATGATAAATCTCTACATATACATTAGTTCTGTGTCTTTGGAGAACCTGAGTAATAACATCTATATGTTACTTTATTAAAAAAAAAAAGGTAGTGACACTATAAGGACTCTGAACAAGACAGCAAATGCTTATACTTATAGAAAGTATACAGGCATACTCAGTGTCTTTTGATTTTTGACAAGTAGGAGGGTAGACTTAAGAGAATAGTCACATGATAATCTCCAAATCTGATTTTTTATGCAAAACATCCTTATATGAAAATACTTGCTAAAATTTTTGTAAAATTTGTGCCAAACAAATTTTGTATATTGATCATAGGTCTACAATCTCTGTAATTATTCATTTCAAGCTAAAGTCTAATTTTTATATTTACATTCTTCCTTATGATTTAAGAAGTAAGGGTCCCTTCTAGAGGATTTCCCTTATTACTTACAAGTGTCAAGGAGAGCCTGAAAGATAAGTTCTGATGTAATTACTGGCTGCTCTGGCAACATAGAAAAGTCTGATAATGGCAAAGGGGCAAAGGGATAAAGTATCAAGAATTGGTCATAATATATCATATCTGAGGAGCCAACTATTGCACAGGATAAAATCATGAAGAGTGTTCCAAGTGTACCAAAAACTTCCTTTTATACTCTAGGAATGACTACCATTGTTTTATATTTATGTTCAGATCATCAGACTTGATCTCCTTAAGGTGTAAGATTCTTTCTTACTCAGGGGCCCAAAGTTCATATATCACAATTTTAAAAATAGAATGTACAAGGAACTAGTTGAAGCAGGTAGGTCATAGGAAAGTAAAACTCTTCTTGGAGCTGTTTGCATTTAACAAGTACGGAAGCTAGTTTATAACACATTCAAACATCTTCTGAGATTCTACCAAAATAGTAAAAGAAAAAAAGAAGCAGCATAGAGAGATGAATCAAAGATGGGCACTGTAATCCATTGTTATTTAAATAAAAAATGTAACCTCTCCTTCACTTCCCTGTGTTTCTCCTTCGAAAAATTGACCTGATTCCCTTTTGTTAGGTGCTGAGGAAGAGAAGAGAGTGTGCATTTCCATTTATTTCCTTCTTTCATCACTCCAAAGCTGCTGTTTCTTGTTCCTCTATTGTTGGGCAAAGGGAAAGGGAAAAGTAAAGGAAAAGAGCACAGTATTACATTCAAAATACAATTTGTTCTCTTATCAGGGCTCTCTATGTATCAAGGATCCAGATATTGGTTCTTCTGTAAGTATTTTAATAATGAGATTCCCATTAAAAATCTCCCATTTGCTCTTCCCTTCTCTGGCTGGCTATTTACAACTCCTTATCAGGGCCCAGCATCTTATAATGAAACCTCCACAATTTCTTTTAATAGGATTGTTCATAGCTCATTATTTCATCCTGAATAAGACTAACCTGAAGAGTCACCCAGTGATACTGCAAAGTCATAAATTAGTGTGTAATTAATTGTTAAATGAATGATGAAATTAAATATAAATGGAAGTTAATGGACAAATTTTGAAACACAAATACTATAACTACCTGGAAACTGATATTCCAGTCACACTTTATATATGACATTTTATTTGGGGCTTATTTCTTATCTGGCTGATTTTGTTGAAATTAGTACCTGAAAAAAATTACGAAATAAAATTATTACATCAGTTCAGCCAAAATAATTTTGAAATCTGCATTGTAATAAGATGCCCCACTAAATTACACCTTTTCACAGGAATATTTGAGAGTTGCCATTAGGCAAAATATAACTCTGGCTGTGGGGATAGTAAGTCATACTTACAAGTGCAATGTGTAATTAATTTGATAATTAAAAGAAGGTCCAATAATTGTTGATAATGATTAAAAGTCATGCATTTAAAAATCAATTCTATTCTAACAAATATTCAAGAAAAGAGTTACCAAAAGGAAGAATGGTGTGATAAATTGACATAATAAATTCTGGGTGCAGAAAAATTAGGCCAAAATTAGACTTGTCATACATTTGCCAAGATTAAGCATATTTGGGTCCTGGGTATTAAAAATGACCATCATTTTATACCACCTTAACTATTTCTTAGAAACCTTGCTCTGGAACTATATACTGCTGGACAAAATTACACCAATTAGATTTTTTTTCCCCCTAGAAAATGGGATTTAAGGATAGAACTTGAATCTGCCAAACTCTGATGAGCACTGGACCTATAAAGGTAAATAGTTCTGAGACAAAGGTCTACCTCATGACAATCCCAAACAAGGTGTATAAGAAATTTATGGAATTAAAGAAATTTATGGAAAGACTTGTACCTGATAGAAGAAGAAAGGAGGATGGAGCAGCCTCAGAAAAGAGGATACTGAGAGACTTCTTGTATGGATTCCTAGTTCCTGTGAAACATAAACATGATTTTTCAATAGGTTTGATATTCTTAAACTGAATCTCCTTTCTTAAGTAAGTTTTAGTATATTCCTGGCAGGTAATATACCCTATGACATATCCAAAGATAATGAAAACAGGAGATTGAAGAAATAGCTAAGGAATTAGGCAGTTTTTACAGATTTTATGTAAAATAATAATAAAATGAATTTCATAGAATAGTCTCACCAAAGCCTCATCCAATATGACTTCTTCACTGAACCTGAGTTAGGCTCCTTTTAATAAAGATTTTGGTAACTAAACACTCTGGACCTGATAATACTTATATAATCATTTGAAATGAAATGCTATTTTTAAATCACTAAAAGATAAGGCCTTACATTTTTTTGAGAGGGAAAAAAACATCTTTTTAATTTGACCCTTTAATGTGCTATTTTTTGTTTATTTAACTCTTTTAGTTAAAACCTGTCTGTAGAATAAAGTCATGCTAAAATACTTGGTATTTGAAGCCTATATGAAATTCTCATAGGGTATTTTAAAATTTTCTAATGAAACCTACATATTTGGATGTGTTCTATCTGTATGCTATCAATCATTTCATGTACAGTTACGTGATTTAACACAATGTGACTGATGAAATCTCTCAGGAGCAGAAGTAACTGACAGAACCTAAATTGATGTTTTATGAAAATGTACTCTGAATATGCCTGAAAGATGTCTTTGATATGGCATCAGGCATTAACGTACTATCTTTATAACTTATGACTTAAAATGTTCTATCTCTAGAGAAGTCAGGATCTCAAAATAACAGGAATGGTTTAATTCTTTCCTGATATTCCCATCTTGACTCTTATGAATTTCTTTCTTTCTATAGAGAAAATGTTTCTCTATAAAAATGATCGTTTGAAATTCACCTATTCCTTAGTAGCAACTATTACTCCTTTTATTTCTGTTTTGATTACGTATATGATAATCTAATATTCTACACTTTGAGCCTATAAAAGTGAATTAGTACCCTATTGATCTCCTGAGTCTTGCATATTTCCTGTCTTACATATTCTATATAAAAATATATACATTCAGTAATACCCTGATTATACCTTCTATCACAAAACCTACAGAGCTTTTCTCAATCAGTTTCCATGAATAAAAGTAAGGGAAACAATCCTGTTGAGAAGATATTCACATACCCCATCAGATGTCAAGTATGGTGGGGGTGAGGAGGATATATCTACGTATATTTTGAAATTGAATTAAGCCATATTTATATAACAGAAAGGCACATTTTCTTTCAGGAAAGTGAATATCATTAAATAAAAGGATTCTTTTTCTTCTGAGAATCTCCATGGATTTGGTTAAGAAAGTGAGGGCCTGGACATGAGTTTAGGAGTTGAGAGAGCTGAATTGTTTATATTTTAGATTTGGAAGAAGTCAAAGTTCATAAAACATCTCAGGAGCAAAGGCAAGAGGCTGAGCCTGAGAAACATGCAGGAGACTATAATCTGAAGCACAGAAACCAGAGATGGGAATATGAAAATAGTAACAGGCATATAAAATATTTGTATGAATTCATACACATTTTTGTGAAAAGCTTCATTCATTTTCATTATTTATTTATTTAAAAGATTTTATTTATTTATTTGACAGAGAGAGAGAGAGAGAGGGAACTCAAGCAGGGGGAGTAGGAGTGGGAGAAGTAGGCTCCCCGCTAAGCAGGGAGCCAGATGCAGGACTTGATCCCAGGATCCCGAGATCATGACCTGAGCCAAAGGCAGACGCTTAATGACTGAGCCACCCAGGTGCCCCATTTTCATTGTTGAATATTACGATATATAGTAACCATTTTCTGACTCTGCAGAAACTCACCCATTCTGCTACTGATGGATGTTTAGGTTATTTCTAATTTGAAATGACTATTTGTAAAACTGTTATAAATATTCTTGTACATGTCTTTTTGTGGACATCAATACTATTTTTGGAAAATATTTTGGAATAGACGTGTAGGTATTAGGGAATAAATATGTTTAGCTTCAGCTGATACTTTCAAATAGTTTCCCAAAGTGGTTGTAGCAATTCACACTCCATTAACCATGTAAGAATATTCTATCTGCTCCACATCCTCATCAACACTTGGTAATGTCAGACTTCAGATGGAGTCATTCTTGTGGCTGCTTTTCTCACATATATAATGATATGGAACTTTTTTTGATTGTTTATTGGCCATTTTGAAACCCACATTTGCTAAGTTCCTGTTCAAATCTTTCATCTGTTTTTAATGAATTTGGCTGTAATTAAAAAAAAATTCATTAGAGGTTTTTGTGTATTTTGGATATGAGATCTTTTTCAGATATATGTACTGGTAATATCTTCTCCCAGCCTATAATTTGCATTTATTTTAACTTTTTTAATGGTGACTTTTGAAGTACAGTTGTGCTTAATTTTACTGAAGTCTGTTTTATTGTATTTCTCTTGTTACTGACTTGTATCTTAAGAATTCTTTGTCTAAACCATACGTGACTCTTAATCTCACAAAACAAACTGAGGGTTGCTGGAGGGAGGGGGTTGAGAGAGGGGGGCGGAGTTATAGACATTGGGGAGGGTATGTGCTATGGTGAGTGCTATGAAGTGTGTAAACCTGGCGATTCACAGACCTGTACCCCGGGGATAAAAGTATATTATATGTTTATAAAAAAAAATTTTAAAAAAATTAAAAATTAAAAAAAAGAATTCTTTGTCTATATCAAAAACATAATTATTCTCTTATTATTCTCTTGCATATTCTTTTAAAAGTTTTTTGTTTTTTGTTTTTTTTCTTTTTGGTCTTACCTATTAGAGCAGAATCTGTGTGCCAGATTGAATTGACTTTTGTTTGTCATGCAATGCAGAAAATACACAATTGGGAAAGATCAAAGATCCACACTGAATTGCAGTCATAAATCAGGTGATAATGTATATGTGTGGATCTGTTTCTGTGTACACTCTTCTGTTCCATTGCCTCATTTCTTCTGAACTTTTATTTATATTTGTACCAATTTATGATGTCTTAATGATTATTTTATCATGTAAAATTTTATTAATTTATTCTTGGGCTTGACCCCAGGACTCCGGGATCATGACCTGAACTAAAGGCAGATGCTTTAATAACTGAGCCACCCAGGCACCCCAGGTTTAATTTCTTTTATTTTTCTAGCACCTTGAATTGGAGGCTTAGATATTCATTTAAATTTTTTTATTTCCCAATATATGTATTTAAAGCTATAAATTTCCTCTTAGAGCTACCTCAACTGTATTTTTACAACTTCTAATGTTATATCTTAATTATTATTCAGCTATTGTTCAGTAGTTTTTTTAAAAAGGTTTTATTTATTTTAAGAGAGAGAGTCTCAGCCAGAGTCCACACAGAGCACAAAACACAAAATGGGGCTCAATCTTACAACCCTGAGATCATGACCTGAGCCAAAATCGAGAGTGTGACACTTAACTGACTGAGCCACTCAGGTGTCCCTGTTCAGTACTATCTAATATCTATTTTGATTTCTTCTTCAAAATATGGATTAAGTAGAAGAAAACTGATTAATTTAAAAACTTTTTCTAGGAAATTTCCTATAATTGAGTTCTAATTAAATTCCACTGTAGTCAGAGAACATACCCGGTATAAATTCAATTCTTTGAAAACTGTCAAAACTTTGCTTTTGGCCATCATATGATCTATTTTGGAAAATGTACCCTGTGCATTTGAAAAGAGTTTTTTTCCACTCTAGATGTGTTTGAACTTCAATATTTTCTCAGCCTTGAGTAACCTCTGAGATTTCTGGTAGGTATTCCAAACATATAGTGGCTATTCTCTGTTAAGTCTATTAGACTTTCACTCTGTATATACAAGAATAGGGGTCATCCAAGGAACTATGCTAATTCCTACACAAATATATGGGGTTACTTTTCTGCAAATCTCCCTTGAATGGATCCTGACCCCAGAAAGAGTCCAAAGGCATCAAAATAGCTCTGGCTCCAATCTGTGTTTCCTTTATTCATAAAGACAGATATTACTTGAAATCCCTGCTGTACTCTTACATCTTATTCCATAATTATCTGGAAAATGCTCTCCTGAAGAAGACCTAAATTAATATGGGGAATCATTGACTGTTTCTCTTCTTCCTTTGCCCTACTGATGTAGACTTGCCAACTCTTACCCAAATTCTGTAAACAACTGTTTTTATATTATAGGGATCTTTTATAATTAATAACAAAGAATTAAGTATGATTCCACTTATTCCATATTGGTCATAACTGAAAATATTTAAAAAATTTTTAAAGTAGGAAAATAATGCCATGTTTATATGCTTTATAGTAATAATCTAAAAGTCACAAATGTGAATGATGCAGGAAGAAGTAAAAGTTTTCTGTAGCAAACTATTAGAATAAGTGACAAATACTGAGTTGTACTGAATAGGTAAAGTGGTTGGCCTTAGTTATGAGAAAGGATAGATGAAAAGAATAAATGGACGAAAAGTAGTTAAATGTTGTAGGGAGAAATTCTCTCAGTGAAATAAACAGTGAAGTCACCAGTTTGATGTGATAATGGGAAAGGAAGTACTAAAGTTTGATGAAAGAGAATAAATTATGAAATAATTAACTGAAAAGTGAAAATGTGAATATCCAAATTCAATGCAGTCTGATTGCCACCAACTTGAATGTTCGATTGAGGTTTTGATCATGAATTTAAGATGAAAGCAATTCACAAATTTTTCTCAGTGATATCCACCAGTGTAAGTACATATGAAGAGTAGAATTTTAGGTTTAATCAGGACTGTGATTTAACTTTTTCAGTACTATGAAGGAATTTGAGAGCTTTATGTGATTATGACTTTATGTTCTTAGTGCAGACATATACAGAGTAGTAAATGAAGCTAAGCTCCATTGAGAGCTTTATGTGATTATGATTTTCCTTGTGGTGTAAGATAGGTAAGGAGGGAAGTAAGAGTATGAAGGAGGTCATAGACCTTGAAAACCACAAAGGATCTAAGGATTAAAGAAGGTTCAGATTTGTTTTGAGGGTTGTTTAAGTTGGACTATTAGAGGAAATGAGCTGGAAAATAGGAGGTAATGATGAGAATATGGCATTTTAAATTGAAATAATATATACTCTGCATCTTTCCTTGTTAACAGACATTTACCAGAGCACATTGTATACAAAGTTGACTTAAACAGGGTTTGTGATGTGTGTGTGTGTGTGTGTATGTGTGTGTGTGTATGTATATGTGTATAAAAAGAAATTAAAAAGGCAAAGTTTTATAGTTGGACACATGTGGTGGAGAAAAAATAGTCCAAATGCAATAGTATATGATTGCTAAACTGAAGGAGTTTAGCAGAAGCAGGATTTATGAGCCATACATAATTATAAGAACATTTGCCTCTTGTGAATCTTCAGAAGTCCTGTGGAGGGCAATGCATTTTTCAATATTGCCGTAATAAAAGTTTTAGGACATTCTATTTCTACCTCAAAGAGATTTGGTTTAGCCAATATCTGGGGTATATTTGGAATTTCCAACTGATTCATTAAAGTGAGTCACAGTTTTTGAACAATAAAGGCCAAGTGATGAAACAGCTATAATTAAAATAATGCCTTACACCAATAACTATATCACCTATCAAATGATGTTTTCCAAAAACTCCATGAGAGGGATCTTAGCTTCATTTACTACTCTGTATATGTCTTCACTAAGAACATAAAGTCAGTGTTGAATATCATCACCCACTACATTTTTGTCAGATTTTATTGAACAGATTTTCAAAATTCCATTACTTAATAAGATATGTTCATGTTTTGAGTGATTTTTTATAATTAATAACTAGGATATTATTTGTAATATTGGGTTGCAAAGAAAAATATAGACATGTTGGCTACATTAAATATAAATGCTCAATTATACAAGCAACAATTTTTAAAAGGACAAATAATACAGTAGAAATATGTGTTTAACACATATAGCAGGCAAAAAAGCAGCATCCCTAAAACACTGTAAATTTCTATAAATAAGGCATCCAACATTATAAAACTGAATAATTTAATGATTATAGGATATGTGTGTGTAAATGATTTTGAGAGTTTGATTTAATCTTCATTAATCAAAATAATGTTTAGTCTTGCTCTATGTTTTCTTTGGATTGATTATGTCCCTTACCTATGGTACTTTTGAGTTGTGCTTTTGTTACTAATTTGTATTAGTTATTAGGGTATTTTTACATATGTTTTTAATATTTTTTCCAATTTGTATTATGACATTCTATTCCCATTTGTATTCCCATCAACTTCTAATTTTATTTAGTGTGTTTTTTTTCCTTACAATAGAAACTGAAATTTAATTCATCTGTCCTCACAGGGATATTTTTTTCTACTTACATTTATTGAAAAGTCCTTATATTCCCAATTTATTTGATATGTCATTAAAATACCATATATGCATAGGTTCTCATTTCTATTCTACAGATCAGTTTATCTATCCTTGTGCCTTGCCATACTGTTACTTAGGATAGGTTCATAACAGGTCTTGACATGTTATAAGGCAAGGCCCAACTCTCTAATTTTCATTTAGAATTGTACTAGTTACCCAAGAAAAACTGTAATACTTAATAAAGAATACATGTACAAGAATATCTATAGAAACACTTTGCACAACTGCAAAAACCAAGGAACAACCTAAATATACTAAAACTGATGAATAAACTGTAAGACTAAGTCAACGTACTATTATACATAGTCACAATGAATGAAGTAGAGATGTGCAAATACAATGGTTAATTTTATGCATCAGTGTGGCTAGGTTATGTTGCCTAGTTGTTTTGTCAAACACTATGCTAGATATTACTATAAAGATGTTTTAGAATTTATAATCAATTAAAGAAAATCAGATTATCCTACATAATGTGGGTATGCCTCACCCAATCAGTTAAAGCCCTGAGAAGCAAAAACTGAGGTTTCCCAGAGAAGAAGGGATTATGCCTCAAGACTATAACATAGAATTCCTGCCTGAGTTCAGCCTGCTGGCCTGCCCTATGGATTTCAGACTCAATACTGTAAATTCAACTCTTATCTCAATTCCCAGCCAGCCAGCCTGCCTTACAAATTTCTGATTTGTCTGTCCCATAATTACATGAGTCAATTCCTTAAAATAAATCTCTCCCTCTTGATACATCCTATGGGTTCTAATTCTCTGGAGCACACTGAAAAAAATACTGTGATAAATCTTAGAAATATAATATTTATGAATAAAAATAAAGAAAAGAATCTGATGACTCAAAAAAGTAGACATGCAAATGACTGATAAATTTAAGAAAAGATACTTCACTAGTGGCTTAAAAAAAAGCAAATAAACCCAACAGTAAGAGAACATTGTTTCATACAAAACATAACAGAAACAACAAAAAACCCAAGCAAACAAAATATGATGTTCAATACCATCTACTAGTGCTGGAAAATCAGGAAAACAGGAAAAGAAATATTTCCCTCCATTGCTAAGGATACCGTGAATTATTACAATTTTATCACAAATGATTCTGGCATGATCTATTAACATTAGAAACCAGCCTATGTTTTGTGCCAACAGCTCAACTCCTGAAAATCTATTAAAAAAAAAAAAAAAAGACAGTGGTACTGTATCTACTCTTTTTATTACGTTACTTAAAAAGTGGTGATGAGGGTGGTGAGGGAGGTGGTAGCAAAGTTATTTATGTTCTTATACTATGTATATTTTAGACAAGTAGCAGTAGGAATTAACTTGAAATTAAAACTAATAAGAGTTACACACAGAATTACTAAAATCTGTTTAAGGAAATTAGTCTAATTAACAATTTATTATTGAAAAATATATTCAAATATGTTTAAATAAATTTTGATTATCTTCCCTACCAATAAAACCTTTAGAAGACATTCCCATATTGAATTTGTATTTATCTTTTATCTTTTCATTTTTCTCCTTACATTGTTTAAAAGTTATTAGTCTCTCTGAATATCCCATTTTTCTTGTTTATTATCATTTTTAGAATAAAACAGACGGAGGAAGAAGCAGAAGTAAGATGAAAAATTATAGGTTGCTCAGATTGGGTAACACAGCTGCCAGTAGGCACCTTATCATTCCAATGTGTTCTGTTTTCTCTAAATCAACACAAAACATTTTAAACTTTCATGACACTGTGACTTCAGTGCTCATCCATCTTAATGAAAAGTCTTTTGGCTATACCTATTTGAATAATATTTAAGAAAATATTTATTTTTAAATATCAGATTTAGTTGGAGCTTGACCAGAAAATAATTAGATGTGTTATTTTTAAAGTTATTCAAATATTTCCTTTAAGTAGTTTCCCTCCATGGATTTTATATGTTTTAATTTGTATGATATTCAATTTATTTCAGTTATTGAGAAAACAAGTCTCTAGTTTTTAATATTAAACCGTATTAACCTTAACTTTCATTTAGTGACTAAAAGAAAAGAATCTCCCCAAAATAATTAATTTTAATGTAAAAACCTGTTTGAAAATGGAAAATATGAACAATATCCTAATATTTGTCTGAGCCCTGAAAGTTACAAAAACAAATTATATATGGTGAGGAAAAGCAATGTCAAGTACACATACCACTGAAGGAGTTCAAAACAAGTCTTGGCAAAATGTGCCACTTTGGCATGTGGACTATTCTGAGCTGAAGGTAATCAGGACCCAAGAGATTCAAGTGAAACCTTTGGTTTTCCAATGCTACCTATAAGAATTTAGATAGAGGGCCTGGCCTAGAAGGAGAACATCACTGGAGATAACTACAAATAATATGTGGTGATGAAATAAGCTATTGTGGGGGTAGGGGAGCTCAGTAGGGCCTAGAGATAAAATTCTGTTTCATATTGTCTTTGCACAGCATGACAAACATTTGTTTACCAAATATTCCTTAATCCATCTTCACAAGAATTACTGATTACTGTCCTTCCCTTTGAAGTCCCTTGCCCCTACCCTCTTCTCCTTAGTTCAAAATATCACATAAGCCTCAATGTCTGGGGGGGTGTCCTCATATTCTTATGGGGGCCCATAGGTATGCAATTAAATTTGTTTTTCTTTTGTTACTATGGCCTATGTTAATTTATTAGACCAGCCAAAGAACCAAGAAGGGTAGGGGAAAATTTTTTTCTCCTCAACACCTCAAATAAGTTTTTGAAAGTTGTGACTTATAATGTAATATTGTTAAATAGTTCAGTTATGTAATTAGAAACAGGTTAGACAATATGTTTGTAGCGTCTACCTACATCACTATTTTGCCTAAACATGCTTTTCACTATGAAAATGTTTATTATTATGAAGATGATATATAGGAGAATGAACACTCCAAATAAAGAAATTATGCATTTTTTATGTCAAATTTTAACAATTTGATTAGGAAAACACTGATCTGTGACTAGCATACATGACTAAACTTTTAAAAAATTACAAATAAAAAAAATGTAATAGGGAGCTTTTGTTTAGAGCTAAAACATTGCTGCTTTCAGTTGATAGCCAGAGACAGGATTGATCCCACAACAGATACATCCTTTCCTTAAAATTTATAAAAATTTGATCTTTTCTGCATCAGTTATCTTACGGGCAATTTACTATGCATAATTCAGCTACCCTAGCCCCATATATCTAGAGTCCTCTTCAACTCTTTAAAATCACATTTATAGGAATGTGCATGTGTATGTTTACATAAAGAATTTAAACTTATAATCATTATAAAATGATTTAGAAGAATGTGGGGTTAAAGGCTATATAAACACAAAGCATTGTGAACAATTACAAGCCTGGTATTACTTTCACCTAACACTCCCCAACCCCCACCTCGCAAGAGATAGTCAATTTAGGAAATTAAACAATTAGACTCACATACTGACAGACAGCTGATTCTGCCTTACATAAAAGTTGTTTTCTATGCTTTGTTTCAGTTTGATAATCTAGAGTGTATGGCATGAAATGCCACGAAATTTTATCCTGAAGGTCACATTTCAACCTTTTATGAAATTAAACCAATCGTTCAAATGGAGAAAAGTAGGTTTCTGAACAAATAGCTTTGTCTTCCTGCAAATCTCATGAGAACTTGCTCATGCTGACTCCTTATCTTAACATGTAACACTATCGCCAATTAGTGTCAAAGTTACTGGAGCCTTCACATTCCCAACTACATTAACCTTATGTACTGGTTCAAGGAAAATGCAATTATTCTTCTTCTAAACTAATCACTAATTTCAAAGTTATTATTAACTAATTTAATCTTTAAATTGGTATAACCTATCAAACTCTGTATTAAATTTACTGCTGAAAGAAAAGGAAGAGTATTTGGATATATGTGTTAAAACCAAAGCAAGTGGAAAATAGGATTATCTTAAATTCAGTTGCAAAGAAACCATGCTTTTAACCTTGTCCAGGTCAGAACCATTGGAAGAAAAAAAAAAAAAAGACATTATTCATGTCACTGAAGACTAGGGGTAATTTTTCTAATTCCCTGGCATATTAATGACCAACAATGAGTGAGCCCCTTAAGTACCTCATTTATTGTCTTAAATATGAAAATGTTTTAGAGATTAGAGAGGAAATTGTTTGAATTAATTAACTGAACTGGTGCTCAAGGGATCTAGTACAAGATTTTCAGACAAAAGCTGGGAATTTACAATAATGACATTTCTTTCATGGCTAGAAAATATAGCACCAGTGGGATTTGGAGGCACTCTTAACATTTTAGCTAATGTCTGCTGAGGGCTTAAGAACCCTCTGAAACCATTTATTTTATTCATTGGAGAATTTTCCCAATTACATTATAAAAGGCATCACATTAAAATAGACATGAGGCCCACAAATTTCATCATATAAGTGGAATCGGATAACTGGCACAAGGAAAATTCAGAATGCAAATAGAAGCTATTAAAGTAATAGCATCATTTAAAAAAATTCTTTTTGCAGGAAAGGTAATGTGTAGAAAGATAGAATGGTGTTGTACATGGTTAGCTTAATCACATTTTCATTTCTCTTGTGGGTTATCAGTTGCAAATGAGACTCCCCTGTGCTTAAGAATCCATCCGTATGGTGATTCTTTCTGCCCACTTGACAAAAGAATTTGAAAAAGCATTTGGTTTACCCTGGATTACACACACACCCAAAAAATGTAAACTTCAAGGTTAGACTAAAGTGTATACTTATCAATTTATTTATCTAGCTGTATTTTCCCATTCCTACATTCAGCTATGGACCTACCCATCCATCCATCCATCCATCCCCTATTATTCCAGACTGATCAACCTATATTACATAAACTACAATCTAAAGTTGATATACCTGCATTCTTTCTAACAAATGAACTATTTAGAAGGGCTGAAGGTTAAAGCACAATCTGCCTTAACTGACACAATTTGGTAAACAATACTCAAACATTTACATGTATCATACCCCACTCTATATTGTTATTCTTTCTTTACATTCAGAAATAAAAGTTCAAAACTGTTATGCTCCAAATTTCAAATTTGTCCCAATTTTAACAGTTTATGGAGACTTAGTATACATAAATTCTACATATTTAAAGTACAAAATTTGTTAAGTATTGACATATGCACATAACCATGAAAACATCACCACAATCAAGATAATGAACATACTCATCACCCCAAAGTTCCTCATGAACTTCTGTAATCCTTCCCTACAATCATACCTTACCCCATCTCCAGGCAACTACTGATTTGTTTTTCTATCACTATAAATTATATTGTGTTTCCTAGACACTGATTTAAATAGAATTGTACACTATGCATTCTTTTGCCTTGTTTCTTTCAATCAGCGTAATTACCTTGAGATAGATCTATGTTGTAAACTGTATCAATAGCTTATTATTTTTATTACTGACTAGCATTCCACTGTGTACATATATAATAATACATTTATTTATTTAGCTATTGATAGACATGGGCTGATATTAGTTTTTTCCTATGAACAGTCATAGGAAGTTTTCATATAGATATATGCTTTTGTTTTTCTCCTATAACTTTAGGTTTTCCATTTAGATGTTAAGATTTATTTTGAAATATATTTTGAATATGATGTCAAGTATAGATCAGGAGTCTTCTGTTTTTCTTGTATATCCAGTTGCATAAACCAATTATTTCAGCAATATTTTTAAGGCTATCATTTCTCTGTCAAATTGCCTTTATTTCTTTGCTTAAAATCAGTATGATCTGGTATGATCTGATTCTGTTCCATTTTTCTATCTTTGTACCAACATCACACTATCTTAAATACTGCAGGTTTACATTAAATCTTAAAGCTGATAATACTAGTTCTTCATCTTTGTTTTTTTTTTCATTTTTGAAGTTGTCTTATATATGTCTTATATATATATGTCTATATGTCTTTCACTCTTCTATATTAATTTTAGATTAAGTTTAAGAGTTTCTAACAAAAAGTCTGCTGTTAATTTGTGTGAAATTGCATGAATTTATAGATCAATCCAAGGGGAATTTACATCTTAGTTACTGCATTCTCCAGCGCACAAATATGCATATCTCACTATTTATTTAGGTCTTTAATTTCCTTCAGCAATGTTTTTATAATTTTCACCACTCAGGTGTTTCATCTCTTTTGTCAAAATAGAGTCCTAAATACTCCATATATTTTTATATTCTTGTAAATGGAATTACAAGAATTCCATTCTTGTAATTGAATTAAATGTAATGGAATTAAATGGACTAACTTGAATTTTTTGTTAGTAAATTTTTTTTTTTAGTATCTTATCATGGGATTTGATTCATATTTCCCCAATGATTAATGTTTCCATATGCCTGTTGAAACTTGTTTAACTTCACTGGAGATATTTCTACTCAATCCTTTGCCCATTTTTAAATTGGATTGTTTGCCTTTTTGTTATAGAGTTGTAAATGTTCTTCATATATTTTCAATACTCAACCCCTATGAGATATATGATTTGCAAATATTTTCACACATTCTATATATTGTCATTTCATATTTGTGATAATGTGATCCTTTGATGCATGTAAGTTTTTTTTTTTTTTAATGGAATCCAATTTACCTGTTCTTTCTTTTTTGGTCATGCTTTTTTGCTTTTGTGTTGTATCTAAGACTTGATTGACAAAGTCAATATCTTATAACTCTCTATTGTACTTAAAATTGCCGGAGTGGATTTTCTTCTTCCAGTTTTTGTTTGTTCATTTGTTTCCCTTTTTCCCCCCCTATAAAACAGCATGGCTGATTCATGCTCTATATTCTGTATGTTTTTTCTATTTGTCTATGACTGTACTGATACACTGTTCCAGGAAGGAAGCATTTATGACATAAAATCCTAAAACTGAAGCTGAGACTAATAAAATAATATACATTTATTTAGTGTGTTAGAATTAAAGTGCTCATTTCCTGTAATCCTTTTAGGGATTCTATAAAGAATATAAAACGTTTAGTTTATAAAGATATATAAATGGCATTTATTTCAGCAATGTTTGCTAAATCATTCAGGAATGATAAGTGAAGATTGCCCAAGTAGTAGCTATAGTAGAACAAAGTACACTAAAAAATGAAAAGCAGTGTAGTTTCCAAAGAGAATTAATAGAACTAAATGTGTTTAAATGGAAATATATCAAGAATTATTGATGAGTTAAGCAAAATCAAATTATATAAATATTCCCAGAATTTATAAAGGACTGCTTCAATAAAAATACTCCTATTTCAAAAATGTCATGTCAAAATATGAAAAAATTTTGGCTAAGGCATAAATCCTTAATTTTTAAAAATCTGGTTGAGCTAACAATAATGTGAACTCCCTGGAAATCAAAACAAAAAGTGAAATAAAAATCCTAAGGTAAGAAAGAGCTGGTGTTCAAAGACATGTGACAGTCTGGTAAAGAAGAAACTGGGATTTTAGATATTGTAGATATTGTAAGACTCACCAGAAACTCAAAATAGCAGATAAGATTTTCTAGAACTTCAGATTATATAATTAATAAAGGGAATCTGTAAAATAACTGTTGAAGTATTTAAAATATTGAAGAAAGTAAAAAAAAATCAGAAAAATCAGTCATTATAAAAAACCCCAGATATTAAATAATATAAAAGAATCTTCCCAAAATCAAAATGAAAAGAAAATGGTGAGCTAGAAGAAAAAATTTGCATATTATTCATAATATAATAGTTGTTAAATCTGAAAGAAGATTTAAGAGAATTGAAAACATTACAAATAATGAATTAAAAGTATCCAGGAAAAAGAAAAAAAATACTTTTATAGGGAAAATATGAGACTGATAGCTGACTTAACTGAAATGATAGAAGCAAGATAATAGCATTAAAATGATGAAAGAAAAAGTTTGCCAACCTGGGATTCCTTGACAGGGACACTGGCAAGGAACCTGAGAGAAAATGTTAATCTACTAGTTGGATGTCTCTTTGAAGATTGGGAAAACTGAGGGCCTGCACTAAATGAACTGACAGATCAAGAAATACAATACTAGGTAGTAGAGAAAAAAATCAAAAGGTTGAAAGGTGGATAAAAATGGTGAAAATCAACCAGCTATGTTCTGCAAAAATTCTGAAGTAAAATCTGTTTAACAAAGCAATAATAAATGAGATGTTAAAATGGTGCTAGCATAATCCAGAAGCTCAGTGATGTCGATAGTCTGCATGCAATAGGATTTCTGACTACAATGGTAGGATCTTAAAGTTACAGAATCCAGGTGCAATTACTTAAACATCAGACTCAAGGTGAGTACATTTATTATTATTATTATTTTTAAGATTTATTTATTTATTTTAGAGAAAGGTAGAGAGCATGAGCAGGAGGGCAGAGAGAGAGGGAGAGAGAATCTCAAACAGACTCTGCTGTGCATGGAGCCTGACATGGGCCTCATCTCACAAGCCTGAGATTATGATCTGAACTGAAACTAAGAGTCAGACACTTATCAGGTGTTCCTCAAGGTGGGTACATTTATTATGATGAGCAGCAAGATCAGAGGGGCTGTCATGGTTGTGTGATCCGTAGACAGCAATGGCATTGGTAAATTGAGCAAGGTATTCTTTTTTTTTTTTTTTTTTTGTGCACGGTATTTTTTTAAATTTATTTTTTATTTTTTATTTCTTTTCAGCATAACAGTATTCATTGTTTTTTGCACCACACCCAGTGCTCCATGCAATATGTGCCCTCCCTAATACCCACCATCTGGTTCCCCCAACCTCCTACCCCCCGCCCCTTCAAAACCCTCAGATTGTTTTTCAGAGTCCATAGTCTCTCATGGTTCACCTCCCCTCCCAATTTCCCTCATCTCCCTTCTCCTCTCCATCTCCCCTTGTCCTCTATGTTATTTGTTATGCTCCACAAATAAGTGAAACCATATGATAATTGACTCTCTCTGCTTGACTTATTTCCCTCAGCATAATCTTTTCCAGTCCCCTCCATGTTGCTACAAAAGTTGGGTATTCATCCTTTCTGATGGAGGCATAATACTCCATAGTGTATATGGACCACATCTTCCTTATCCATTTGTCCGTTGAAGGGCATCTTGGTTCTTTCCATAGTTTGGCGACCGTGGCCATTGCTGCTATAAACATTGGGGTACAGATGGCCCTTCTTTTCACTACATCTGTATCTTTGGGGTAAATACTCAGTAGTGCAATTGCAGGGTCATAGGGAAGCTCTATTTTTAATTTCTTGAGGAATCTCCACACTGTTCTCCAAAGTGGCTGCACCAACTTGCATTCCCACCAACAGTGTAAGAGGGTTCCCCTTTCTCCACATCCTCTCCAACACATGTTGTTTCCTGTCTTGCTAATTTTGGCCATTCTTACTGGTGTAAGGTGATATCTCAATGTGGTTTTAATCTGAATCTCCCTGATGGCTAGTGATGATGAACATTTTTTCATGTGTCTGATAGCCATTTGTATGTCTTCATTGGAGAAGTGTCTGTTCATATCTTCTGCCCATTTTTTGATATGATTGTCTGTTTTGTGTTGAGTTTGAGGAGTTCTTTATAGATTCTGGATATCAACCTTTTTTCTGTACTGTCATTTGCAAATATCTTCTCCCATTCCGTGGGTTGCCTCTTTGTTTTGTTGACTGTTTCCTTTGCTGCACAGAAGCTTTTGATCTTGATGAAGTCCCCAAAGTTCATTTTCACTTTTGTTTCCTTTGCCTTTGGAGACATATCTTGAAAGAAGTTGTGCAAGGTATTCTTAATGGCAAAAGAGATTGCAGTTGCCAATTGTGTTGCTAAATGTATGCAATAAAAAGAAATCAGGGATGCATGACC
Organism: Enhydra lutris kenyoni; assembly: GCF_002288905.1. NCBI lineage: Eukaryota > Metazoa > Chordata > Mammalia > Carnivora > Mustelidae > Enhydra > Enhydra lutris. The sequence continues at coordinate 2,063,696 of NW_019154158.1, forward strand.
AGGAAGCTAAGACAGTTCTCAAAACACTAAGTCTTTAAATGAGAGGACATACCTTGATAAAGAAGGACCCTACAATTTGACAGTAAGTATATTCAATAGTAATCTCTCCAGTCATTCCCAAATGGGACCTATTTACTTGGTGAGATCGTTAATTTTATGTGTTCACTTGGCTAGGCCGCAGTACCCAGATATATGGTTCAACATTATTCTAAGTGTTTCTGTGAAGTTAATTTTTAGATAAGATCAACATTTAAATTAGTTGACTTTGAGTAAAGCAGATTATCCTCCATAATTTGGGTAGATTAATTGCAGGCCAAAAGAATCAGGTGAAGGCCTTGACAGAAAAAGACTGATCTCCTGGAAGAAGAGGGAATTCTGCCAGCAGACATCTCTGGACTTGAACTGCAACACTAACTCTTCTCTGAGTTGTCCTTTTGCCAGCCTATCCTGCAGATTTTGGACTTGCCAGCCTCCATAACCATATGAACCACTTGCCAATTCCTTTAAATTAATCTCTCTCTCTCTCTCTTTCTATATATATTGTGTTTTTCTGGAGAACCCTAATTAACACATTTGGGAAACTGTTCACTGGGAGAACAGAGTATCAAACCTTTCAATAATTATTGGATATGAGGTCTGAATTGATATTCAAGAATCAAAAGTTCTACCATGACCATTTATTAAAGAGGAAATAATTTGTAGACAAGGTTAACAAATGAAATTTTGGTGTCAAGATATGTCTTAGAGTTTGTCTACTAGGTCCATGGAACTAACCAGTGGTCTTTTAGTCAGGCCCATGATACATGATTATTATGAACATACTTGGTGGTTGGCAGAACCTTCATCTAGATTCCTTGAGTAGTGGGAAAGGAGAAGCAAAAACCTCTGAAACTATTCCCCTTACTCTCTGCCCCCTGACAAAACAATGCTGCTCACCTTGGGATGGTAATTATGTTGGGGTGGTCAGTAGGGGAGGTAAAGGACAGGAATTACAATCTCTCAAAGACTTAAAAATTCAGGGACAATATTTTCTGCCCTGTAATTCACCATCTGAATTCCACCAGAAAACAAATAAATCATAGTGGGAAAACAGTGAACTACCACAAACTTAAGTTGTAATCTCAGGGCTGTATATCAACTCTAATTTCCTCTCCTCCTCTAATATAATTCCAAGGTACCTGTACAATCATAATACTGAATATCAAAACTGTCAACTATATTCATGATATTATGTTAAACAAATTAAGTAATTAAAAATTGGCAAGATTATTGGAGGCCTTGGTAAGCATATATATTTGAGAAGGTGGTAGATGAACCCTATGAATAGCAAGGGGCTTACCACAGCAGTGAAGTTTTTAGTACTTATCCCTGTGTGTCTACATCATTGTGCCTCATGACATAGCAACTAAGCCTTAACTGATAATACACTATTTAATTGGCACAGTTTAAAATTGCAAAATATTAGCACAGAAAAAGACCTTAGAGATCATGTTGTCTTATTCTCTCATTTTGGGAGTTAGTTTAGAGATTGAAATATTGGTTTACAATCCCACAATTAATTTGTGGAATAGTGAAGACCAGAATGGATGCAGATCCTCTGACTGCCAATCCTGTGGGTTTTTTTGACTATACCACAATGTCTCCTATTCATGTGGGATCAGTTTTATACCCAAACAAATTCTCACTGAAAAAGTAATTATTAATATATTATTATCAGAAGAGGGGGGTGAAAAAATTCAGATGAACAAAAATGAGTTTGCCATAAAGGGATAAATAATTGCAACCCTGGATAGAATGTGATGCAAGACAAAATGTTGGGATGAAAGATAAAGACATACACCAGTAAGTCAGTCAGTAAAATGTGTAATATGTTAGCTGATGATAAATGCTATGGAAGAAAATAAACAGAACATGAACATATCCAAGTGCATTTTGCAAATTTAAATAAAATGGACAGGTAAGGCTTCACTTTGAAGGTGATACTGCAGACCAAAATTAATAGTAGTAGTAGTAGTAGTAATAGATGAACAAACTATGATACCTGAGAAAAGAGTAATCCAAGTAGAGAGCGTTGGGCAGACCAGGGAGAAAACCCTAAAGCTGGGGTATCTCTGGTATCTCCTTGGGACTTCCAGGAAGACAGAGTATTTGAGTAAATTGGGAGGGGAATACTGGGATGGGATAGGGGAGAAGGAAAAGCACACCAGATTCTATAGGAGCTTATAGACCAAAGTAAAGATTCACTTTTTAACTTGGACTAGAATGGGAATAGGTTTTACCAGTGAATGTAATTATTTCACCTTTGAGAATAAACTATAGATGGCAAGACTGAAGGAGATCAGTTATGTGGCCACTGTCACATTCCAGGCAGGGAAAAAAAAAAAATGATGGCTGGAAATGAGGTTGTGGCAGTGACAGAAGTAAGAAGAGGTTAAAAAGAGACTGGATATATTTTTCAAGTAGTGATGACATTATTTGCTGAGGAATGTGTGTGAGATGTAAAAGATGATTCCAAGAGTTTGGACCTGGGGAAAAAGAAAGGAAAGATGGAATTGATACTAAAAGAAACAGAGAAACCTACAGAAAGAGCAGATTTGGGAATAAATATCAGAAAGTCAGTTTTGGGCATTTTGGTATTGACATGGTTTGTGAGAGATTTTGAGCAGGCAAAATAATTTGGCAACTCACTGATGTTGAAGCCCAATTAAAATATCAATTAGGTAGCATTTGCATTCTAGAGACTTGAAAAAAAAATCCAACAATTCCCGTATTTGGAATATAAATTGTTAAAACTTCTTAATAGGAATTTGGCAGAGTCCAAAAAGTTGCAGAAACTTGTTCCTCATGATCAAGAATTCCATTCTTTTGGCTGAAATATTTTGTTATAACATAAAAATTAAACAGGGGCAAACTTGGAAAGGAATAACTTTTAAAATGTAAACATAATTCAACTCTTAATTATATAGAATTAGTTGATACTATTTTTATAAAGAGAAATGGAAAAATTTATTTTCAAGTTTATTTATTTGAGAAGAAAAATGTTTCAAAAAATATACATGAAATGTTCATTACTGATTACTTCAAGATGGGAGGATTATGGAATTGGGAGATAGTAAGATTGATTCTTTTTGTTTTTCTTTTTTTCGTCTATCATTGTATCAATAGAAAAGAAAATTATTTAGGGACATTTTGGATCATAAGGTAGGTTTTAAAGTCCTGTTTTTGCAACATAATCACTTTAAAAAATTAAAATTTTTTTACATTTATTGTGTTCCCCTTGATAAGAATATAATTGATGCAAGCATTGAAATAAATTGCAAATAAAACAATATGAAATACTACTTGCAAGTCTACTAAATTTATTTCATATGATTAGCAAACCTCGCTTCCAAAAATATGTTAGTTACTAGAAGCAAAATGATTATGCATTCAACATGTTTAGATAGAATGAGTGATGGTTATATTCTCAACAATCTATCAAGAGTTGTTTTCTTTTTCTCCACAATGAGATCAAACTTAAATATCATTGCATAAAGCCCATTGAGCACCTAGGTCCGAAGAGATTTCTTGGTAAAGAACCCATTCTATTAGATAAGTTATAAAATCAAATTAGTCATAAGAAGACAAATTCAACAGTATTATATATTAAATTTTAAAAAGGAAACAAATTTCACTCTCTGTACCTAGACATGAGTAAAGCATTCCACAGCCAGAGTTGATAGAGATTTACTATGATAGAGACAAATTTTGGGGCCATAGCAGTGAGAACTGAATAAAACATCATAGTCTGAGTGATATCTACACATGAAAGGATAAGCCAGGAAAACTCCACCATTTACTTTGGGGAAGTCTGCCAGCCAACAACAAATGCACACCAGGTAAGACTGCATGACTGAAGTTCAATGAAATGATGGCCTATTTTTAGCTTTGCTTTTTTCTCCATTTATAAAGGCATGACTGAGCTTTGTGTTCATGTTTTTATAAAATGATAGCTAAATAGCACCAGCTAGAGCCAAGAACAGAGAAGGCAAGCATCCTAATATGTTTCTGCCAGCAATGCCTCTGTTATTCCCATCTTGGACCTATTTTAAATAAATCCTTCCAGATAATCAGAACCATGCCAGACTAGGTAGAGGCTCGTTTATGAACCATTGACCTCTCAGATTCAGGATTATATCCATGACTGACTAAACCTCTAAGGCAGCATCCCTTCAATACTATGGTGAGTGAAAAGAAATACTCTCACATGTGAAAATCAACAAACTAGAAGAATTTAAAAAGTCTTTCAGTTCAATCACACTCTATTTTTTAAAGACCACATAAAGGGAACTATCACACTGGTGTCTGATTTACTTGGCTATATTCTTTGTAAAGAGTCATTTTGATTTCTTCTAAACAAGAGAAAATTTCTTATTTTTTTCTTGGTCAGGAAATTGTTATAGATTATCTTCTTAATTATAATGTATTTCTCCCAGTTAGTCAGTATTCCAGAACAGGATTCTTTTATCAAATTTATTTTCTAAATGAGTCTAAAATTGCGGAATAATTCATAAAAAACATTTGTAATTTAGTTTTGCAAAAACCATCAATAACACATTTCACATTAAATACTATGCAGTGATTTTAAAAGCAATGGTAACATTTTATTTTAAATACATCAAAAAATTTTATTTTCCCTAACCATATAGATAAAATTCATCATTAAATTGATGGTGAGTTTTGTTTTTTGCTGCATATTTGGAAACTTTCTTTTTTATATTATCTTTACTCCTTCATAAATTCTTAAGTCTGAATCTCAGAGCGTAAATTAACCTAAGAGTTTCCTTTAGTAGTATTTCATTGAATGACTATACTTTGTCATTGATAGAGTTGCACTACTAATGAGTTATGACCACTGTATTCCAGGAAAGGAATAGTCTGATTAGAGAGAGAAACACGTAGATAAGTGGTCAAAATCTCAATTGCTTCAGTAAACAGTGAGGCACCATAAAATGAGTGGTAGGGGAAAATATACTGTTTATTTCATCTGCTTGAATTTGTCCGGGGTCATAAGTACATCTCTGTTTTCTTCCTTTAGAATAAAAGAAAATAAGTTAATTCCCCTTTTATTCTTTTAGAATGCCATAATGCTTCTAGAATTTTGTGGTGAAGAAGTCAAATATGATTTTTCAATATTGTTTAAATTAAGGTAATATTTAGAGCTTAGGATGTCTGGCAGTGGCAATAGTATGAGCAAATTAAAAAAGACTCAAACACAAACATGTTAATAACATCATTATGACTGCTCATAGATGAGCAAATAAAGAGAAGTCCTTGGATTTCAAATTGATATGTATATGTAGCCACTAATCATGTATGTCCACATAGGTTATATCTGATTTGTGACCTGTTGAGATATGACAGGAAGGAGGGACAATAAGAGCAAAATTTAGTTAAACTAAAAAATGTGAAAGAGAAATTACTTAAAGGGAAGTAAAGAAAAGAGATGGGAGTTGCCCTAACAAATGAACATTTTTTTGGTACAGTATTTTCCAAAATATATTCTATTTCCAACAAAAGAGTTGTTACCAAAAAAAGTAGTTTCATGGTCAAGCTATTTAAATACTCCATTAAACAACACTGAACAGGTTTCTTTAGAACAAGATTAAAACAGATATTTGTTACAATACTTTAGAGGAGAGTGATGACTTAGATTTAAAAAAAATGGTGGAAAAATATTAAAACCAACATATACTTTGAAGTTAAGAAGAATTTCTAATGGATTATCTATGGAATATCAGAAAAAGAAGAGTATAAAGGCGGAAGGAGTTTTCTCCTGAACACATGTAAGGATGATCTCTCATTTACAGAGATAAGGAAGATGGACAGGGGAAAGATAACAGGGACAGAACAAAACAGTTCAGTTTAGAACATATTAAGTATAAATTACATATAAAGCACTGAAGTGGAGGTGCTGAGTTGTCATGCATGAGTCTGGTAGTTTGAAAGAAACTTTGGGCATCACTGGCATATATACAGTATTTAAAACCATATGGATGAGCTCTCCTGCCTCCTATCCTCCTCCTAAAAATGGGTATAGACAGATAAGGGGAGCATAACGTCTGAATCCTGAGGCACTCCTATGTTCATGGACTTGGGAGGAGGAACCTCTGAAGAAAACTGAGACACAGCAGAGAGCTGCTTAGAAGAAGAATGTGTTTTAAGAATGGAATGTTGAGTTACTGAATACTTGGGTTAACATATTGTTCCACAATTTGCAGGTGAGTCTTCTGCATTGCAAAAAGAAGGCTGATTGTTAAAGCAGTAATTGCAGCTCCTGTGATGAGGCAGAATTTTCTAAAAAGAGCTGGGCAACACTGTGAGGAGCCACATGAAAACACAATTTTCTCTTGTGGTCAAGGTGGTTGCAATAGAGCCAATGGACCTAGCAGAAGGGATGGGGTGCTTACAAATCCAGGAAGGAACCAGTCTATAATAAATATGGTGCTGAAAGGGACCAGAGAACAGTAATTTGGCTTTTGGGACATGCATAACATTTTCCCTTTGTGCACTGTGATACCTATACTTATCCCACTGAATTGTATTAACCAGTTATATGGGTAGTAAATATGAAATCTTTGTTAATTTTTTCAGTTTGCCTACAAGTTCCTGTCACTTTCTCCATCCACATACATACACCTGACTAAGAGACTGAGTATACTGACAAATACACTTTAGCTTTGCTACAGTTACTGGGAAAGGCAAAAATTATATAACTATTTTTTTTCTCTTGTCAAAGAGAAATATAAACTATATTATGTTTAATTAACATGAAGATCATAGAAACTTAACCAATTGAGCCACCCAGGGGCCCTGAGATCATAGAAACTTAAATGCTGTATAATAATTACATATCATATAATTACATATCATCCACTTGAGTATCATGAAAGATCATTAATTAGAATAACACAATTGTGTAACCTGAACTTCATCCCCATCATATGCATGAAGATGTGAAAATGTAAAGATAACAAAGACTTCCATTAAAACAAATAAATGATAACTATATTTCATGATGTAAAAAAACCCCTGAAAACACCGTTTTATATGCAGAACAAATATATTTCCCCTTTTCATAGATATTTATACTATGTCAAAATAATTCCAGGGAGGAGTCAAGATGACAGAGAAGTAGCAGGCTGAGACTACTTCAGGTAGCGGGAGATCAGCTAGATAGCTTATCTAAAGATTGCAAACACCTACAAATTCAACGGGAGATCGAAGAGAAGAAGAACAGCAATTCTAGAAACAGAAAATTAACCCCTTTCTGAAAGGTAGGACTGGCGAAGAAGTGAATCCAAAGCGACGGGAAGATAGACTGCGGCGGGGGAGGGGCCGGCTCCGGGCAAGCGGTTGAGCAATGGAGCACAAAATCAGGACTTTTAAAAGTCTGTTCCGCTGAGGGACATCGCTCCAGAGGCTTAACCGGGGTGAAGCCCACGTGGGGTCAGCGTGGCCTCAGGTCCTGGAGGGGCACAGAAGGATCAGGGGTGTCTGAGTGTCGCAGAGCTTACAGGTATTAGAACGGGGAAGCTGGCTACAGAGACAGAGCCGAAGAGGGAGCTCTAAGCTCAGGGTTACCTTGAACCGGTCGCAGGCTCGGTCAGCTCAGAACGCAGCCGGAGGCAGGGTGACAGGAGTAATTGGGCACTGTTCTCTGAGGGTGCACTGAGGAGTGGGGCCCCGGGCTCTCGGCTCCTCCGGGCTGGAGACTGGGAGGCCGCCATCTTCATTCCCGTCCTCTGAAACTCTACGGAAAGCGCTCAGGGAAAAAAGCTCCCAAAAGCGAACCCGAGCGGATTACTCAGCCCGGCCCGGGTAAGGGTGGTGCAACTCTGCCTGGGGTAAAGACACTTGAGAATCACTACAACTGGTACCTCCCCCAGAAGATCAACAAGAAACCCAGCCAGGACCAAGTTCACCTACCAAGGAGTGCAGTTTCAATACCAAGGAGAACAGCGGAATTCCAGAGGAGGAGAAAGCAAAGCAAGGAACTCATGGCTTTATCCCCATGATTCTTTAGCCTTGCAGTTAATTTAATTTTTTTTTCTTTTTCAATTTTTTTTCTCTTCTTCTGCTAAATTTTTTTAACTTTTACCCTTTTCTTTTTAATGTTTTTTAACTAGTTTATCTAATATATATATATATATTTTCCTTTTTATATTTTTTCTTTATTGGTTTTCTTTTTTAATTTTTTCTTTTTTGTTTTTTTCCTTCTTTCTGAACCTTTTTAACCCCTTTTTCCCCCCTCATGATTTGGGATCTCTACTGATTTGGCTAAAGCATATTTTCCTGGGGTTGTTGCCACCCTTTTAGTATTTTACTTGCTCCTTCATATACTCTTATCTGGACAAAATGACAAGGCGGAAAAATTCACCACAAAAAAAAAGAACAAGAGGCAGTACCGAAGGCTAGGGACCTAATCAATACAGACATTGGTAATATGTCAGATCTAGAGTTCAGAATGACGATTCTCAAGGTTCTAGCTGGGCTCGAAAAAGGCATGGAAGATATTAGAGAAACCCTCTCGGGAGATATAAAAGCCCTTTCTGGAGAAATAAAAGAACTAAAATCTAACCAAGTTGAAATCAAAAAAGCTATTAATGAGGTGCAATCAAAAATGGAGGCTCTCACTGCTAGGATAAATGAGGCAGAAGAAAGAATTAGCGATATAGAAGACCAAATGACAGAGAATAAAGAAGCTGAGCAAAAGAGGGACAAACAGCTACTGGATCACAAGGGGAGAATTCGAGAGATAAGTGACACCATAAGACGAAACAACATTAGAATAATTGGGATTCCAGAAGAAGAAGAAAGAGAGAGGGGAGCAGAAGGTATATTGGAGAGAATTACTGGAGAGAATTTCCCCAATATGGCAAAGGGAACAAGCATCAAAATCCAGGAGGTTCAGAGAACCCCCCTCAAAATCAATAAGAATAGGTCCACACCCCGTCACCTGATAGTAAAATTTACAAGTCTTAGTGACAAAGAGAAAATCCTGAAAGCAGCCCCGGAAAAGAAGTCTGTAACATACAATGGTAAAAATATTAGATTGGCAGCAGACTTATCCACAGAGACCTGGCAGGCCAGAAAGAGCTGGCATGATATATTCAGAGCACTAAATGAGAAAAACATGCAGCCAAGAATACTATATCTAGCTAGGCTATCACTGAAAATAGAAGGAGAGATTAAAAGCTTCCAGGACAAACAAAAACTAAAAGAATTTGCAAACACCAAACCAGCTCTCAGGAAATATTGAAAGGGGTCCTCTAAGCAAAGAGAGACCCTAAAAGTAGTAGATCAGAAAGGAACAGAAACAATATACAATAACAGTTACCTTACAGGCAATACAATGGCACTAAATTCATATCTCTCAATACTTACCCTGAATGTTAATGGGCTAAATGCCCCAATCAAAAGACACAGGGTATCAGAATGGTTTAAAAAACAAAACCCATCTATATGTTGCCTACAAGAAACTCATTTTAAACCCGAAAACACCTCCAGATTTAAAGTGAGAGGGTGGAAAAGAATTTACCATGCTAATGGACAACAGAAGAAAGCAAGGGTGTCAATCCATATATCAGAGCAATTAGATTTTAAGCCAAAGAATACAATAAGAGATGAGGAAGGACACTATATCATACTCAAAGGATCTGTCCAACAAGAAGATCTAACAATTTTAAATATCTATGCCCCTAACGTGGGAGCAGCCAACTATATAAACCAATTAATAACAAAATCAAAGAAACACATCGACAATAATACAATAATAGTAGGGGACTTTAACACTCCCCTCACTGAAATCGACATATCATCCAAGCAAAAGATCAACAAGGAAATAAAGGCCTTAAATGACACACTGGACCAGATGGACATCACAGATATATTCAGAACATTTCATCCCAAAGCAACAGAATACACATTCTTCTCTAGTGCACATGGAACATTCTCCAGAATAGATCACATTCTTGGTCCTAAATCAGGTCTCAACCGGTATCAAAAGATTGGGATCATTCCCTGCATATTTTCAGACCACAATGCTCTGAAGCTAGAACTCAATCACAAGAGGAAATTTGGAAAGAACCCAAATACGTGGAGACTAAACAGCATCCTTCTAAAGAATGAATGGGTCAACCAGGAAATTAAAGAAGAATTGAAAAAATTCATGGAAACAAATGATAATGAAAACACAACGGTTCAAAATCTGTGGGACACAGCAAAGGCAGTCCTGAGAGGAAAATATATAGCGGTACAAGCCTTTCTCAAGAAAGAAGAAAGGTCTCAGGTACACAACCTAACCCTACACCTAAAGGAGCTGGAGAAAGAACAAGAAAGAAAACCTAAACCCCGCAGGAGAAGAGAAATCATAAAGATCAGAGCAGAAATCAATGAAATAGAAACCAAAAAAACAATCGAACAAATCAACAAAACTAGGAGCTGGTTCTTTGAAAGAATTAATAAGATTGATAAACTCCTGGCCAGACTTATCAAAAAAAAAAAAAAAAAGAGAGAAAGGATCCAATAAATAAAATCATGAATGAAAGAGGAGAGATCACAACGAACACCAAAGAAATACAGACAATTATAAGAACATACTATGAGCAACTCTACACCAACAAATTTGACAATCTAGAAGAAATGGATGCATTCCTAGAGACATATAAACTACCACAACTGAACCAGAAAGAAATAGAAAGCCTGAACAGACCCATAACCAGTAAGGGGATTGAAACAGTCATCAAAAATCTCCAAACAAACAAAAGCTCAGGGCCAGACGGCTTCTCAGGGGAATTCTACCAAACTTCTAAAGAAGAACTAATACCTATTCTCCTGAAACTGTTCCAAAAAATAGAAATGGAAGGAAAACTTCCAAACTCATTTGATGAGGCCAGCATCACCTTGATCCCAAAACCAGACAAGGATCCCATTAAAAAAGAGAACTACAGACCAATATCCTTGATGAACACAGATGCAAAAATTCTCACCAAAATACTAGCCAATAGGATTCAACAGTACATTAAAAGGATTATTCACCACGACCAAGTGGGATTTATTCCAGGGCTGCAAGGTTGGTTCAACATCCGCAAATCAATGTGATACAACACATTAATAAAAGAAAGAACGAGAACCATATGATACTCTCCATAGATGCTGAAAAAGCATTTGACAAAGTACAGCATCCCTTCCTGATCAAAACTCTTCAAAGTGTAGGGATAGAGGGCACATACCTCAATATTATCAAAGCCATCTATGAAAAACCCACTGCGAATATCATTCTCAATGGGGAAAAACTGAAAGCTTTTCCGCTAAGATCAGGAACATGGCAGGGATGTCCATTATCACCACTGCTATTCAACATAGTACTAGAAGTCCTAGCCTCAGCAATCAGACAACAAAAGGAAATTAAAGGCATCCAAATAGGCAAAGAAGAGGTCAAACTATCACTCTTTGCAGATGATATGATACTATATGTGGAAAACCCAAAAGACTCCACTCCAAAACTGCTAGAACTTGTACAGGAATTCAGTAAAGTGTCAGGATATAAAATCAATGCACAGAAATCACTTGCATTTCTCTACACCAACAACAAGACAGGAGAAGGAGAAATTAAGGAGTCAATCCCATTTACAATTGCACCCAAAACTATAAGATACCTAGGAATAAACCTAACCAAAGAGACTAAGAATCTATACCCAGAAAACTATAAAGTACTCATGAAAGAAATTGAGGAAGACACAAAGAAATGGAAAAATGTTCCATGCTCCTGGATTGGAAGAATAAATATTGTGAAAATGTCTATGCTACCTAAAGCAATCTACACATTTAATGCAATTCCTATCAAAGTACCATCCATTTGTTTCAAAGAAATGGAACAAATAATCCTAAAATTTATATGGAACCAGAAAAGACCTCGAATAGCCAAAGGAATATTGAAAAAGAAAGCCAAAGTCGGTGGCATCACAATTCCGGACTTCAAGCTCTATTACAAAGCTGTCATCAAGATAGCATGTTACTGGCACAAAAACAGACACATAGATCAATGGAACAGAATAGAGAGCCCAGAAATAGACCCTCAACTCTATGGTCAACTCATCTTCGACAAAGCAGGAAAGAATGTCCAATGGAAAAAAGACAGCCTCTTCAATAAATGGTGTTGGGAAAATTGGACAGCCACATGCAGAAAAATGAAATTGGATCATTTCCTTACACCACACACGAAAATAGACTCAAAATGGATGAAGGACCTCAATGTGAGAAAGGAATCCATCAAAATCCTTGAGGAGAACACAGGCAGCAACCTCTTCGACCTCAGCCACAGCAACATCTTCCTAGAAACGTCACCAAAGGCAAGGGAAGCAAGGGCAAAAATGAACTATTGGGATTTTATCAAGATCAAAAGCTTTTGCACAGCAAAGGAAACAGTTAACAAAACCAAAATACAACTGACAGAATGGGAGAAGATATTTGCAATCGACATATCAGATAAAGGGCTAGTGTCCAAAATCTATAAAGAACTTAGCAAACTCAACACCCAAAGAACAAATAACCCAATCAAGAAATGGGCAGAAGACATGAACAGACATTTCTGTAAAGAAGACATCTAGATGGCCAACAGACACATGAAAAAGTGCTCCACATCACTCGGCATCAGGGAAATACAAATCAAAACCACAATGAGATATCACCTCACACCAGTCAGAATGGCTAAAATTAACATGTCAGGAAATGACAGATGCCGGCGAGGATGCAAAGAAAGGGGAACCCTCCTATACTGTTGGTGGGAATGCAAGCTGGTGCAACCACTCTGGAAAACAGCATGGAGGTTCCTCAAAATGTTGAAAATAGAACTACCCTATGACCCAGCAATTGCACTACTGGGTATTTACCCTAAAGATACAAACGTAGTGATCCGAAGGGGCACGTGCACCCGAATGTTTATAGTAGCAATGTCCACAATAGCCAAACTATGGAAAGAACTTAGATGTCCATCAACAGACGAATGGATAAAGAAGAAGTGGTATATATACACAATGGAATACTATGCAGCCATAAAAAGAAATGAAATCTTGCCATTTGTGACGACGTGGATGGAACTAGAGGGTATCATGCTTAGCGAAATAAGTCAATCGGAGAAAGACAACTATCATATGATCTCCATGATATGAGGGAGAGGAGATGCAACATGGGGGGTTAAGGGGGTAGAAGAAGAGTAAATGAAACAAGATGGGATTGGGAGGGAGACAAACCATAAGTGACTCATAATCTCACAAAACAAACTGAGGGTGGATTGGGGGAGGGGGGGTTGGGAGAGGGGTGGTGGGGTTATGGACATTGGGGAGGGTATGTGCTATGGTGAGTGCTGTGAAGTGTGTAAACCTGGCGATTCACAGACCTGTACCCCTGGGGATAAAAATATATGTTTATAAAAAATAAAATAAAAAAAAAAAAACTCTTCTAAGAGGGAAGTTTATAGGAACATAGACCTACTTCAAGAAGTAAGAAAAATCTAAAAAAAACAACCTAATCTTATAACTAGAGCTGGAAAAAGAAGAATCAAAACCCAAAACCAGTATAATAAAGGAAATAATAAAAATTAGAGCAGAGTGAGTGCTGTGAAGTGTGTAAACCTGGCGATTCACAGACCTGTACTCCTGGGGCTGATAATACATTATATGTTAATAAAAAAATAAAAAATAAAAAATAAATTTAAATAATTAGAGCAGAAACAAATGAAAGAGAAACTAAAAAGAAAAACATAATACATCAATGAAAGTAGGAGTTGTTTCTTTAAAAATTTTGAGAAAATTAGGTGCCTCATTAGTGCAGTAGGTAGCACATCAGTCTCATAAAAAATTCGACAAAATTGATAAACCTTCACTCAGAGTCATTAAAAGAGAGAGAGAGAGAGAAAGAGATAGATAGAGAGCAGAAATAAAATCAGAATTGAAAGAGAAGAAGTAACTACCAAAATCACAGTAATATAAGGGGTTATAAGAGAATATTATAAAAAATTATATGCCAAACAATTGGAAAATCTGGAAGAAATGGATAAATACCTAGAAACAAATAAACTACCAAAACTAAATCAGGAAGAAATTGAAATTGAACAGAGAGATTACCAGCAATGAAACTAAATTAGTAATCAAAAAACTACTAAAAGAACCAGATGGCATCACAGGTGAAATCTACCAAACACCTATAATAGAGTTAATACCAATTCTTCTTAAACTATTCCAAAAAATATTTGAGAAAGGAAAGCTTCCAAACTCATTCCATGAAGCCAGCAGCATTATGCTGATACCAAAACCAGGTAAAGACATTACAAAGAAAAAATTAATTATTTTTTTCTCATGAATTCTTCCAATATTTCTGATGAGCATACATGCAAAAATCCTCAACAAAATATTAGGAAACCAAATCCAACAATACATTTTTTTTTTTAAATCTTTCACCATAGCCAAATGGAATTTATTCCTGGGGTGCGAGGTGGTTCAATATTTGCAAATCAATGATCATGATACAACACATTAACAAGATAAAGGATAAAAACTACATGATCATCAACAGTTATAGAAAAAGCATTTGACAAAGTATAACATCTATTCATGATAAAAACCACCAAGAAAGTAGGTTTAGAAGGAACATACCTAAACATAATAAAAACCATATATGAAAAACCCACAGCTAACAACATCATACTCAATGGTGAAAAACTGAGAGCTTTTCAGCTAATATCAGTAACAAGACAAGGATATCCTCTCTCACCACCTTTATTCAACATAGTAGTGGAAGACCTACCCACAAGCAGCCAAACAATAAGAAAGAAAAGTCATCCAAATTAGTAAGGAAGAAGTAAAACTCACTATTTGCAGATGACATAATGCAATATAGAGAAAACCCTAAACACTCCACCAGAAAACTACTGGAACTGATAAATGAATTCAGTAAGGTGGCAGGATATAAAATCAGTATACAGAAATCTGTTGCCTTTCTATCCCCACTAAAGAACTATAGGAAAGAGAAATTAAGAAAACAATCCCATTTACATCAATAATAATAAAACTCTGAGGAATAAATTTAAGCAAGGAGGTTAAATATCTATACTCTGGAAACTATAAAACAGTGATGAAGGTAACTGAAGAGGGCATAAACAAATGGAAAGATATTCCATTCTCATGGACTAGGAGAACAAATATTGTTAAAATGTCCATAATACCCAGAGCAATCTACAGATTTTATGAAATCCCTATCAAAACACCAATAGAATTTTTTACAGAACTAGAATAATCGTACAATTTGTACAGAACCACAAAAGACCCAATTGCCAGAGCAATCTTGAAAAAGAACAAAACTGGAGTTATCACAACCCAGATTTCAAGATATACTATAAAGCTATAGTAATCGAAACAGTATGGTACTGGCACAAAAACAGACACATAGATCAACAGAACAGAGGAGAGACCCCAGAAATAAACCTATTATATGGTTAATTAATCCATGACAAAGGAGACAAGAATATGGAATGGGAAAATTACAGTCTTTTCAACAAACTGTGTTAGCAAAACTGGATGACAACATGTAAAAGAATGAAATTGGACCACTTTCTTATATCAAACACAAAAATAAATTCAAAATGGATTAAAGACTTATATGTGAGACATGAAACCATTAAAACCTAGAAGACTGCACAGGCAATAATTATTCTACATCAGCCATAGTAATATTTTACTAGATAAGTCTCCTAAGGCAAGGGAAACAAAAGAAAAAATAAGCTTTTGGAGTTACATCAAAATAAAAAGATTCTGCACAGCAAAGGAAATAATCAACAAAACTAAAAAACAACCTTCTGAATAGAAGTTATTTGCAAATAACATATCCGATAAAGGGTTACTATGCAAAACATGTAGAGAACTTACACAACTCAACATTCTATCCCACCCAAATAATCCAATTAAAAATGGGCAGAAGACAGGAACAGACATTTCTCCAAAGAAGACATACAGATGGCCAACAGACAAATGAAAAGATGTTCAACATCATTGATAATCAGGAAAATGTAAATCAAAACTAAAATGAGATATCACCTCACACTAGTCAGAATGGCTAAAATTGAAAATGTAAGAAGCAACAAGTGTTGACGAGGTTGTGTAGATAAAACAACCCTTGTGCACTGTTAGTGGGAATACAAGTTTATGTGGCCATTGTAGAAACCAGTATGGAAGTTCATCAAAAATTAAAAATAGAATTGCCATATGATCTAGTAATTCCACTACTGGGTATTTAACCCTAAGAATATAAAAACACTAACGTGAGAGAAGATATATGCAAGTCTATGTTTATTGCAGCATTATCTACAATACCCAAAATATGGAAGCAATCTGAACGTCCCCATTGATAGATGAATGTTTAAATAAGATGTCTCCAACAGATGAATGGATAAAGAAAATGTGGTATATATATATATATATATATATATATATATATATATATATATACCACATTATTTTATATATATATGTGTGTGTGTGTGTGTGTGTGTGTGTGTGTATGTATAATGGAATACTATGCAGCCACCAAAACCCCCCCAAATCTTGCCATTTGCAATAACATGGATGGAACCAGACAGTATTATGCTAAGCAAAATAAGTTAATCAGAGGAAGACAATTATCATATAATCTCTCTGATATGAGGAATTTGAGAGGCAGGGCAGGGGTCGTGGTGGGGTAGGGAGGGAAAAAATGAAACAAGATAGGATCAGGAGGAAGACAAACCATAAGACACTCTTAATCTCAGGAAACAAACTGAGGGTTGCTGGAGGGTGTGGGGGGGGATAGAGTGGCTGGGTTATGGACATTGGGGAGGGTATGTGCTATGGTAAGTGCTGTGAATTGTGTAAGACCGATGATTCACAGACCAGTAACCTTCAAGCAAATAATACATTATATGTTAATAAAAAAAAAAAAGAAAAAAATAAGATGTCACACACATGCACACACACACACACTCATACACTGGGATATTACTTAGCCATGAAAAAGAAGGAATTTTTGCCATTTGCAATACCATGGATGGGCCTAGAGAATATAATACTAAGTTATATAAGTCAGAGAAAAGACAAATACCAAAAGATCTTACTCATATTGTGGAATTTAAGAAACAAAACAAAGAAGAGACAAATAGAAAAGCAGACTCCTAGCTATTGAGAACAAACTGGCAGTACCAGAGGAGAGGCGGACAGTGATGAGTAAAATAGGTTAAGGCAATTAAAAGCACACTTAACTGTGATGAGTCCTGAGTAATGCATGGAACTGTTGAATCACTACATTGTACACCTGAAAGTAATACAACCATGTATTCATTATACTGGAATTTTAAAAAATACATAAAATATACAGAAAAATATAGAACAGTGTCTTAACAATTAGAAGTATTGATTCCTACTTTGTGATGGTGGTTTACTACTTGCAGTTTTTTGAATTCTATTTCCTTTACCCTACACTAATGACAAAATAATGACCTTACACAGCTGTTGTGAGGATTGAGTCAGAAAATCTATATAAAATGAAACTTAGGTATAGCTACTATATAGAAGACAGTAATACATTTTGTTGTATGGATACTGAGTGAGTGCTAAATTTAATTTGTTTTCAAATTTCTCTTTACTGTCATGAGAGAGAGATATTAGCTGATATAACTAAAATAGTGTCTTACACAGGGTACTTTTGCATTGTTAAAATTGTCTCTGATGAAATACAACATGCTTAACTTTGTACTGATAGTACAGTACAACCTAAATAAATTTGAACTGTAATTTACTGATTGAACAATAATTTCTTAAGCAACTGCCTATATATTAACTCCTAGACATTGGAACAACAAAGTCCCAGTTACCCATTAATCTTGCAATTAAGAGTGGAAATTGGATAACAAATAATAAAATTAATAATTATAGTAATTCCAGACAGGACTAGGTACTATGTGGCAAATCACAGAGATTAATGAACTAGACACAAACTAGAAATAATGAGATAAATATTTTGGTTTAAGCAATCTTAAAAGGCATCTTTGATATAGTAACATTTGAACTGAGACTTTAGTGGTGATATCAAGATTTGTGGCATTACTATCATTACTATAATTTTTTATTAAGATGATTATTCATTGAGATAGAAAAGAGTGAAAACTTTATGGTGTTCATTTAAGCACCAAAAGTATTCGTAAGTCCTATTTTGGGATAAGAAATATTTTGCAACCAGAGAATGATCTTGCAAGGTGGCCACTACTTTTCTTGCCCATGTGCTATGATTTATTTCAGATTTCTACAATTGTGTGCTAATAACTTGGTCCTCCAATTTCAGCTCTTTCCAACATATTTTTGCTGTTATTGTTTCTTTTGTTTCATATTATATATTTTGTATAGTTTTTCTCTCAAAAACTCTTGCAGAACTTGGAAATTTACAAAAGGAATTATCCTCTGGGGACATAGCAAAGGTATTTCTGTGACCAGCACTATGAAAGTCTCATAAGACATTACTGAGCACCTAATTTTTTTTCTTAACATCGATGCTTTTCAGAATAACCACTTCAGTGTGCTGGGTTGTAATATTTATAATTTTGAGAGTGTAAGCTGACTGTTTAATGTGGTATATGCCGTATGAGAATCATAAATGAAACTTCTCTTTGGCATCAATACAGCTTCAAATAGCAAACTATTAATGGTGAGGCATCTTTCACCAGCAGATCTTTTCTTGGCCAATGATAGGTACGTTCATGATAAAGTATTCTGTTTACTAGCCTTGGCAAGGGTGTATTAACTTTTTAGGTATAATTTCATGCTTTATTTTTCTAGGACACATAATTCAACAGTGTATTTTGGGGTCAAGGCAATTCATTTACATTTTTAAACCTAGTATTTGAAGCGATCATTTTAAAAAGTTATTACTGGTAGAATAAATTGACCTCCCAAATATATCTCCTAACTATATAAATACTCAGATTAACTATTAATTTTTAAAATAATCTTCCTTTTATGGTCATATCTTCATAGTTCTCCTGTCCAGTGACTCAGCTGAAACAATAAATAAACTGAAATAGGATTACAACATTCCCACCATAATCTAACTTATTCATATGTGATCCAAAGTATTTTTGCACCTTTAATTTAAAATCTGTAAAGCTGCTTCATAATCATTCTCTTTCTCTCCTCCTCTCCTTGTCCTTCTCTTTCTCATACTTACTTCTATTACTTCCTTCCTCTTTGCTTTATGTCTGATACTCAAATTTTTCCTATCAACCTTCACTAACTAGTGGCCTAACATTTATATAATTAAACAAACAATTAAATGAACAAATCTAAGTGAGCAGAAACATATTATTAGGGGCTCTATTCACCTGAATATCTTAATTTCCATCTTTATAATTTTGACTATAATAATACTCATATTATACATACATGTATTATACATGTATTAGAGTTAATATATTTTATTGTCTCTAGAACGTATGTATTCTTCTAGGTTGTCCAATTTGTTGGTATATAATCTTTCATAATATTCTCTTATAATCCCTTATAATTTCTGTGGTGTCATTAGTTATTCTTCTTATATGTGTATATATAGAACATATATATACTCAGATAGATGGATTCATAAAGGGAAAGGAAAGAAAGGAAGGAAGAAAGAAAGTGATGGAGGGAGGAAGGAGAGAGGGAAGGAAGGAAGGGTATTTTTGACATCTAATGACCAGAGGTGATAAAATAATTTATTATAATAATAATTCTACATATTCTGAAAGCAAATACATAAACTAAAGAGAAAAATTAATGATTAATGTGAGATTTTGATATGAATTTCTAGTTTTTCTCACAAAGAAAAGTATAAAAACTCTTGGGATAAGAGAACAGCATCATTCATGATAGTAACTTTTATTATCTGCTTTCTGTTAATCCTTTCGGGCAAGTCACAAACATTCTTGTCCTACACTTTCTTATTGGGATTTTAAGATCTTTTACTTTGCTTTTCATCTTTGTGCCTACAAATGCTCAAAGTTTACTTTTAGTATAGTTTTAAACAACTGATTCCTAGAAAAGTTTCTTCCTATAACTCTATACCCTAAAATATTTGCAGCTACTACTTGAGTCAGTTACCCCTTTTTATCATGGGCTCCCTCATCTCAATAAAGATAGAATACTTCATTAGGGTCGAAGACTAGGGATAATTCATATAAATCCCCAGAATAAAGAAAGCATTCAATAAATAGTTACTATTTCAATTACTAAAAGACGCAAAGGATGTCGAAAATGGAAGCTGAATTTTACATCAGTGATTCTGTGGCAAATTAACTTGCATTATAAATGAGGGCTTTTCGTATGCAGATTCTGAAATAAACATCTGTAGTTTCTTAGGCTGCACCAAAGGCAAACTATTTTAGGAAGATGAATTTTTTCTGCTTAAAGATGACTTTTAAAATATTTAAATATTGACACTGGTTCAGGAGCACTGGGTGAAAGCATCTCACTGGAGACATCACTATACCTTCATTTCCTCCAAAGTCTAAGCTTTAAATATTTAAATGCAAAAGGAATTTAAAATTTGAAAAAGAAAAAAAGTGTTTAATAATGTGTACCACTTAGTTTACTCTATTTTTATGTTACTGGTTATTACAAATATCTCAAACAGTTATAATTTCTGGATCTTTTCTCTAGTGATTTATAAGAGTAATTTTCCACAAGAGTTCTAGAGCTAACTTCATTTTATTATGGGGGATAAGGTCTATGCAGCAATACATAGATCTATGTGTGTGTGTATACTTATGTATTAATTATATAATATTAAATATAAATATGTATATATTTTGGCTAGTATGACTCTCAGTAAAATATCTGATTGAGGCAGTATTTTTTTTAAAGTTGTTTTTTTTTTAAAGATTTTATTTATTTATTTGACAGAGAGAGATCACAAGTAGACAGAGAGGCAGGCAGAGAGAGAGAGAGAGAGAGGGAAGCAGGCTCCCTGCTGAGCAGAGAGCCCGATGCGGGACTTGATCCCAGGACCCTGAGATCATGACCTGAGCCGAAGGCAGCGGCTTAACCCACTGATCCACCCAGGCGCCCTGAGGCAGTATTTTTAATTTTATATCTCTTTTGCAGTTTTGGGACTCTCATTATCAGTTAACTGACAGGGGACAGGTTGAGGCAATGGAAAGAGTAAAAAGTTGATATCACTAAATAATGATATATAAATGGGAAACAGGTGATAAAAAAGTAATCAGGGCCTAGATTGGGGAAGATTTTAGATTCCACGCCAAGGATATCACCTTTATTTTGTTGCAAATGATGGTAAATTGTAACTGTTAATATTTGAAGAAGGTTGACAATATAAATTTGCCTTTTTTTTTTTTTCCATTACCATCCCAAAATGCATGGCTGCTTCTATTAACACTTAGGCAAATCCTTTTTTAAAACTATCTCATATGAAGTTGTTAATAGAATAGTTCTTTTTTAAAGAGATATTTGTAACTTAACAGGAAGTTATTGTAGATATGAAGTCCTTGCTCAAAGAAACAATCTCTATTTATGGATGGTAGTCACCGTAAAAGAAAGGTAGGATTATTATTTGAGACAAACATCTTCTCTTCTTTTACCCCTCAACTAAAACCCATCCCTGCCTTATTCTTATTCTTATTCTTATTCCTACCCTTCTGATGTATATAGAAGGTAAGTTCTACTCTAGTGAGTACTGGGAGTCCTTCACTCATTGCAGAAGATGATATGTTCTCTATGCATCAATCCCTAACATATTCCTAGGTCAAGCTACAATACAAGTGCTTGGTTTATGGTGTGCCAGTGTTAGGGGTGGTCCCTGCATTGCAGCATTCTCCATGTAGAATTCAGTCAGATCAAAGACCTAGTCTCTTTGTCAGTTCCCAAGGTCTTTCCAAGGGTGAAGAATAGGATCAAGGCACTTCTCATGAAATCTGCTGTAAGCCACAAATCCCTGCTTTAAGCAAATTTGCACTTAACCCAGATATATTTTTGTTTTGGGGGTTTTATACCATATGTTCTCTGGAGGAGAATAAATGAAATAAGACCAATACTATTTTCCCCTGACATTAATTACAAATTAAAAACTTTAGAGATTTGACCTTTTAAAAGGCCTCAATTTTCATATATAATTAGGGTTTATTTTTTGGTTTGTTTCAATGTGTGAGGCCAGGAGATTCAGCAGATTATGTTCCAAAGGAGGGACCAGGAGACAAACTACTCTTCGAGGATGTCAGGAATATGCTGATGAGAGGAGCACCCCATCATTAAGAATCCCAGTGGTGGCTTTTCTGTGAAACCAGAGCTGATGGTATGTATTGATTGAACTTAACTCAATCAAAACCACAAGGATAATGAGACTACAGAGTTGTGTGTACAAGTGGTGGCATTTTACTGCCAGAAGTCGGGGGGGCAAAATTACTGTACCAACTAACATGGTCAGAAGAACAGCTAAGAAGTTTGACTAAGAGTGTCAGACATGATTAGTACAGCTTAAAGTCCCTACAGTCAATACAGATGATGTTGTATACTGGAATATTACTCAGCCATGAAAAGTAACAAAATCTTGCATTTGCAATGACATGGATGGAAATAGAGGGTATTATACTAAATGAAATAAGTCAGTCAGAAAAACAAATACCATATGATTTCACTCATACATGGAATTTAAGAAACAAAACAGATGAATAGAGAGAAAAGGAAGGGAAAATGAAAAAAAAAAAGATAAAAAAAAAAGGAAGGCAAACTGTAAGAGACTCCTAACTATAGGGAACAAACTGAGGGTTGCCATAGAGGAGGTATGTAGGGATGGGGTAACTGAGTGATGGGCATTAAGGAGGGCACTTGATGTAATGAGCACTGGGTGTTATATGGAACTGAAAAACCACTAAATTTTATCCCTGAAACTAGTAATACACTGTATGTTAACTACCTTGAATTTAAATAAAATCTTAAAAAAAAAGATTTTAATTGAAAAAAAAATAAATGAGTAAGCAACCAAGTTATTGCCTAAAATCTATAAACCATAGAAAGAAAGAATGGAATTACAGAAGAATTAGAAAAATCATCCTAGCAAAAAGTAAGATCTAATTCTCAATTCCTTGACCTAAGCCCACTTTCATATCTGAGTATCCACCCTCACCAAGATAATAATCTATCTGTATATATATAGCATCTATAGTATAAAGTATAGTACAGTTTCTATACTATTGTATAGTATAAAGTATAGTATAAAGTATCTATCTATCTATATAATCATATGTGTGAGGAGAGTAGTGCTGTTATTACTGACCTGAAGGGTGCAGAGATGGTGGTCCCTATTATACATTCTTTTAACTTGGCTTTCTTGTACCTAAAAAAATGGTGGGATCTTGCCTCATAAAGTGAAGAATTTTTTAACTCAGTGAGGAAGAGTTAATCCTTATTATTCATGGATTCATTTCATATTTGTAAATTTACGTTTGCATTAAAATGCATTTGTAACCCCCAAATTAATACTTGTGGCATTTTTGTGGTCACTTATGGACATGCAGAGAGTGGTGAAAAATTTAAGTCACCCAACACATATGTTACTAGCTGAGCTTAAACAAAATGACATTCTACTTTCTTGTTTTAGCTCTCATACTATAAATAAGTAAACTTTTTGTGGTTTACTTAGTGGTACATTAAAAAAAATTTTTTTTTTGGTGTTTTATTGTTTAGAATAGTCTGTAAGCATAGGGCTAAAGTAGCGCCTAGTGTTCTTAAGGGCAAGAAGGCTATGATATGCCTAATGAAGAAGATACATGTGTTAGATGAGCTTCATTCAAGTATGAGCTATAGTTCTGTTGGCTATGAGTTCAAAGTTCAAATGCATCAGCAACATATATTAAATAAGTTATCTTTAAAAAGAAATACACATAAAATACTATATGTAGTTTCTGGTTGATAAAAAATGTCATGACCAGAAGCTCACAGAAACTTAGCCCTATACTTCCCCTAGAAGTGATAGTTCAGTTAACTCAGTGTTCATTGGTAACTTTATAGAAATTAACCACTGTGCATATCAGGGAATGTCTATAGTAGCTTTGGTCTTAGCTGCTGTGTCAAGGAATGGCATTTTTGCCAAAGCAGATTAATATGGCCTTAGATACATGATATACGGCCACCAATAAGGCAAATATATTATCATTTATATTCTATCAAAAAAGGTGCATTCAGTTGGAAGAGATAGCAATATTCACTTACAGTTCTATTCCAGGGTTATGCCATCCCCCCATCTTCTCTGAATATAGTACAAAGGGTGATCATTGGGAAATCTCACAAACCATAACATTGATCATAACAATAAAGCAGGGGCACCTGGGTGGCTCAGTGGGTTAAGCCTCTGCCTTCTGCTCAGGTCATGATCTCAGGGTCCTGGGATGGAGCCCTGCGTCGGGCTCCCTGCTCAGCAGGGAGCCTGCTTCTCCCTCTTCCACTCCCCCTGCTGTGTTTCCTATCTCCCTGTGTCTCTGTCAAATAAATAAATAAAATCTTCAAAAAAAAAAATAACAATAAAGCAAACAAGTCAGGCTGACTAAGCAAGTCAATCACAGGAGGGCAAGTATCCTGAAACTCTTGTTAAGAACAAAGGTACTCCAGAGGGTATCAAGATTAACCAAGGAATTTCAAGTATTAGCTACTTCAGAAAATTTTTAGGTATTTAGTGGTGAGGAGTATGCCAATTTATCCCTTCTAAAATCAACAACAACAAAAACAACATTAAAACATTGCTTCATCTCATAACCTCATTAGAAAGAAATAATAATCATTATTCAATCAATCACTATCCAATCAATCTTTGGGTTCTGCACACACAGACAGAGTCCACACAGCTAAAAAAGATGGCTATGTGTGACATGGGCTTAGAATACAAAAAAATTGTACAGTACAATATGCAGTGCAACACTTGGAACATGCTATTTGCAGACCCTGCTGTGTGGGACGTGACAGAGTTAGGAAAGGATAAAGTGTGGATTCAATGGCAAGCCCCAATGGGAGAAATATACGTTAAGTCCCCTGGGGTTGGGGGACAAGGTCATTCCATCTGCAGTAGAGAGTTATATGTTTAACTAATGGGGCACCAAAAAGCCCTGTATTCAGATTTTATTTGGCCTATCAAGTTTTGCATCTGGAAGGGCCCAACAGCAGTCTATAGTTCCAGGGTTGAGGACAAATAAGATAAAAAGACTATGAGTAGGAGGCAGAAGTAGATCATGAGTAGCTCAGAAGACCACAGAACCTACCATGATTTTACCTTCCTCATATGACCATTGGATAAAGGAAGAAAAGGCCTGAGATTGGTTTGTTGTTGAGTGAGTCTGGGTACAAGCCCAAAATAGATGGCAGCTACATTGCTGTCAGATTCAAGGGAGGCCCTAGGAGATAGCTAAGATGAAAAAGTTTCCTAGTTTCTTAGTGGGCAGAGTTCTAAGTGATGCACATGGTAATCTGCCTCACGTTGAAAGAGAAATGGACTGAAATTCCTGGAAAGGGTTTAATGTCAGGAGTCTGGAAAGAAAAATGACTGAAGGATCAGAGACAAGGAATTTAGGATACAGGCATGTAAGCAGTCATATGAGAGTAAGGATGAAGTATGAAGCTTTGTATTTACATGTTAATGTCTACCAAAATGTATCCATCAGACAGACACTTAACAACCAAGTAGAATTAATATTAGCTTATCTTCATTGGCTATCCCAGATCAGGCATGACACATGAATAAAGTGGCCACAGTGGCATATATGAAGTGTATGTGTGAATTCAATAGCACTGACTCCCATTTACTGAGATGAATATGGCTAATGTCTCTGAATATTCAACCTGCTAGCTATCAGAGACCCATGGTGAGACCCTAATGCAACATTTTTCAAGGCTCATCTGGTCACTATCAGCAAGTACTCTATATTAAGCCCCTTATGTTCCAAAAAGGCCATCAGTTTGTCCTCACAGGGATAGATACTTCTGAGTATGTTTTTTCCTTTCCAGCCCACACAGTCTCAGCCTCAATACCCAGGGACTTATTAAAAGACCTGCATCAGACATAGAATCCCACATACATAGCATCTAACCAAGGGACTACACAGAGAATGAGGTGTGAGGGTAGACCATGATCACAGGATCCACTGCTTGTATCATACTATACCATCTAGCCAAACAAAGTGCTAAATGTCCAACTAGAGGCACATGTGAAGAATTCATTTGGAAGAAATATTCTAAATGAGGGGTGTCTTCAGAATCTAGTATACAGCAACCCAGAGGAGTCTATAGTATTCAGGATCTCAAGAAGAAGAACAAAGTGGCAAAAGGCATGCTGAGTTTTAGGAACCAAGTGGCAAAAGAGTTGCAGGAAACACTTACCAAAAATCTTAACAATCAACTAGAAAACTTGGTGCAATTTGTTTCTGCAAGTCAGAGCTCCCCAAAGGGGTTACTACAAGATTACTATTGTTCTACAAGGTACAACTATTGCCAGTGTTCTTCAGGTATTTTTTGATCCAGAAACCTGAAGGTAAAAAGGAAAGTTGTCATCTAAGCAAGGGTAATTGAACTTGATCAGCAGGAAAATATAGGACTGCCTTTATAGAACAGAAACAAAACATATGAGAAATCTCACTATCTGCTTGGGTGTCTCTTGATATTGCTTGCAGTACTATAACTGTGAATAGACATATGTAGAAACTACAACCTGAGAAGTGTATTATTACCAATTACTAAATCAAAAAGATATATTCACCCTTAAGTTTATTGTGGCATTATTTACAATAGACAAGATATACAAGCAACCCAAATGTCCACTGATAGAAAAATGGAAAAAGAACATGTTGTGTACATATACTTAATGGAATTACCCAGCCACAAAAAAAGGATGAGATTTTGCCATTTGTTACAACGTGGATGGACCTAGAGAGTATCATGCTAGGTGTCAGACTTGAGAAAGACAAATAGTCTATGATTTTGCTTACATGTGGAATTAAAAAAATGAGTAAACAAACAAAAAGCAGAATCAGATCTTTAAACACAGAGAACAAACTAAAGGTTGTGATAGGGGAGGGAGGAGGAAAAGGGGGAGGATAGGTGAAGGGGAATGGGAAATATAGGCTTCCAATGACAGAATGAATAAATCATGGAAATAAAAGGTACAGCATAGGGAATACAGGCAATGGTACTGTAATAGCATTGCATAGTGTCAGATGGTAGCTACACTTGTGGTGAACACAGCATAACATATAGAGATGTAGAATCACTATATAACATTAGGGTGTCAACTATATTGAAAAATAAATAAAATTGCAAAATAAAATGAATATACTTGATAAAATTAATATGATTCTAATCATCATTAAAGCCCTTGGGAGTAATAGAATATCATCTTTTAAAATAAAACAAATTGGGGCGCCTGGGTGGCTCAGTGGGTTAAGCCGCTGCCTTCGGCTCAGGTCATGATCTCAGAGTCCTGGGATCGAGCCCCGCATCGGGCTCTCTGCTCTCTCGGGGAGCCTGCTTCCTCCTCTCTCTCTCTGCCTGCCTCTCTGCCTGCTTGTGATCTCTCTGTCAAATGAATGAATAAAATCTTTAAAAAAAAATAAAAATAAAAAAAATAAAATAAAACAAATTATTGCAAATATTTACAGAGAAGAAAATGATGGTTTTTGTCATCCACTGAATAAATAGAGCCCCATTGAGATGAGAGCTGAAGATAAAGGAAAGTTTACAAGAATAGTGAAGGATGTAGAGAATGAATAACACTTGTAGATTCACAACCCACTATAGAAACAGAGATCAGAGTTTATCTTACTAAACTTTATTCTCTGTATTTCCTCTTAGAGAGGTTCAAGGGAACCATGAAGGAGCTGCCTGACAATGCCTGGGAGAAATGCATTTGTGTGGGACAAACCGTGGACTGTGGCGGCAGTAAACATGTGCTGCTCAGTCTCCATCAATAGGAATGGTTCCAGGGAGCACAGCTGACTAACAGTCCTGCTACCACCCTTGTGAAACCACCACAATGTTCACACCAAGACTATATTTTCACCAGGCTGCAGTCAGCCAATGACTGAGCATGGCAGGCTGCCACTGCTGGCCCATGTCTGCAAGACATGTTCTTATAATGAGCTATTTTGGTTCTGGGATTATCCCCCTTCTCCCGCTAATCTGGTCAAAATTCTCTTAGAATTGTCTAGTAGTCTGAGATTCTTCTTGCTCAGTCCTTTCCTATAGTGCCATCAGATCTCTGTCATAACATGAAGGCTTCTCCTGAGTACCCCCTCTACTTTTTTTTTTCTTAAGATTTTTTATAGTAATCTCTACACCCAATGTGGGCCTTGAATTTACAACCCCAAGATCAAGAATTGCATCTATTGACTGAGGCAGCCAGGTTTACTCTTTATTCTTAACAGAATATCACCTCATGAATCATTTTTTAAGAAGATTTATTTATGAGAGGGAGAGAAAGAGAGCACACAAGTGGGAGAAGCAGAGTGAGAGGGAGAGAGAATCTTAAGCAAATTCTGAGCTGAGCATAGAGTGTGATGTGGGGCTCGATCTTATGACCCTGAGGTCACAACCTGAGCTAAAACCAAGAGTCAGGCACTTAACCAACTGCATCACCCAGGCACCCCAAATATTTTGCATTTTTAACACTATCTTGGTGTCTACTCTTCTCATAAGACCTGAATTAATGAAAAAACCAACTGTTGAATTGTTTACTGTGTGTCAAATGAGGCTTATAAAGCATGTCTCATCTCACATTTTAATATAGTAGTGTAAATACCTTCATTGCTTGACTTCCACCCTATAAGTTTTTGGTTGTTAGACAACACTTCTTTTCCTTTTAAAAGTGGTTACTGTTAGGGCCAATTTAATGTTAAAACCTGTTTAACTATTAGGGTATGCTTAGCCAGAGTGATTCCATATTGCCTAGGTAGCCATATTGTTGTTTACATCCACAGACTTCATTCTGGGAATAAACGCCCCAGTAGTTCCTGGTATCAGTTCCAGGTATCGATTCTGGGAGTAAACGCCTTAACAATAGAAGCCACGTACCTTGGGTCTGCCCTATAAAACCAGCCTGTGAGATCAGGATGGGGTTGCTCTCTTCAGAGGTGGCCCTGACCAGTCTGGTTTCTGGTGCCTGGCATTAAAAAAAAAAAAAAAAAAAAAGCTTTGCCTTACTTTCAATTTGTATCAGTCTTGCTCCTTTGATATCAGACCCCAACATTCTGGGGGCTAATCCACGATTAAATGATGAAAACTGAGTCAGCATCAGAATTTCTGGGAAAAGCCTCCAGAGATAAGATCTTGAGATTTTTATTCTGCGGGATCTCGTCTGTCTGCCTGGTTGTGGAGCTCCAGGGTATAGCCCACCGGGGAGAAGCTGGATGCAGCATTGCTCCCAAGGGTTGGAGTGGATGCGGGGACACCCCATCCCTCTACTGGGAGATTGCCAGGGGGTTTGAGTCCCCCTAGGTAGTTACCGGGGTTTGAGTCCCCCTAGGCGGTCAGGGGACTGAGAAAATCCCCACCAGTGGCAGGTTGTGTTTTTGAGTTGGGATTATATCTTGCACACCCTTAGACTTGATATCTGGTTGAGGAAGTGCTGCTGGGTCTGGTCTGCAGTTGTCTTTGTCTTGTCTTTTTGTTGTCTGTTGTGTTGTTTGTTGTATTTAAAGAAATGGGGCAAGTGGAGAGTAAGGGACCTATGACACCCCTAAGTCTTGTTCTCCAGCATTTCAAGAATTTTCAAGGTAAAACCACCCAGTTGGGTGATAAGGTTTACCCAGGAAAACTCTCTAAAACTGGGAATCCTTTCCCTGCCTTCTGACAGCACTCCCCCTTCTGTTTCTGTACCAACTTGGTTGTGGCCTGCATAACTGGCCTCTAGACCATCCTTGGTGTTTCCTGCACCACAGCTCCTTCTCTCTTCACTGTCAAGGAGCAAGAAGAGCAGCCCCTGGACCTAACACCCCCCCACTCCAGATCTTCCCACCTGTGTCTCAGGTAAACATTAAAGATGGAGTGGGCCCAAGTGAAATATAAATCAGTATTTGAACTAAGTTAAGTTTGTTGGTTTAATTAAGATAGACATGTCTTAATAGATAGACAGTAAATGTGAAACTTCAATCAAAGTTCACTGAAGGTCAAATAAGCTCATGTTTTTTGTTAAAATCTGTTAGCAAAGAAATAACTGAACTGATGATTACTTGTCTATCTCAAAGTTTTAATGGGTAATTGTTAAAGTAGCTTTCAAAGTCTTTGGGAACCTGAAACTTTAAAGTTTTGCTTGGATGACAAATGGAATTAAATTTGTTGGACATCTAGGTCTTAACCAAATGGGATAAAATGCTAAAGCATTGGTTGCTGGAACTAGGTTTGTGCTTTTGAGATCTGTTGGTAAACATGTTTTGTGCTTAACTGATTCATAAATTTGCCTTCTAAAAATTCTGTTGTAACAGTTCACAATTGGTTAATATTTAGTCTTCATTAGAGATTGAGATGTTTCTAAGAAAATGTAAATGGTTTTCTCTTCGCCCACTCAGAATTGTAAGTGAGATCTCTTTGACTCATAAGGCTTTCCCTTGATATGCTAAGTTACTCAGGAAGTGTTGCTAAACCAATGATAAGCCTTGGGTTATGTTTGGGTAAATACTGTAACTACTCTAGAGGTTCTATACATTTCCTAAAGTTTTAATGTTTTGATAAGGGTTATCACTTGATATTTAATCATATCTATTCTGAGTTTTTGTCATTTGTAATTGTTTTAATTCTCTTGTAAAATGAATTCTGCCTTAAAGGAAATTCATATGGGAAGACTTTCAGGACAAATACAGGTCTTTGATATGTTGAAATCCTGGAACTGAAATGGGTAAAAATTTCCAGAAGTAAGAGCTACATTCAAACTAAACCAGAATTAGTAACATGGAACTAGATGAACTGAAAGATTATAACGTTATGTCTCTTAATGTTTTGTCTTATTTTAAACAATTATTGGTTCTGTAATATTTACTCCTCCAGACTAGGGAAACTTTTTCTTAAGTTATCTGTAACTTACAGA
>NW_019154158.1:2094956-2107977 GCF_002288905.1 Enhydra lutris kenyoni
TGTTTTAATTCTCTTGTAAAATGAATTCCACCTTAAAGGAAATTCATGTGGGAGACTTTCAGGACAAACACAACTCTTTGATATGTTGAAATTCTGGAACTGAAATGGGTAAAAATTTCCAGAAGTAAGAGCTACATTCAAACTAAACCAGAATTAGTAACATGGAACTAGATGAACTGAAAGATTATAACGTTATGTCTCTTAATGTTTTGTCTTATTTTAAACAATTATTGGTTCTGTAATATTTACTCCTCCAGACTAGGGAAACTTTTTCTTAAGTTATCTGTAACTTACAGAAATGTAAAAGTATTCACTTGTAAACAAATCAAGGCATTCAACTTTTCTCTCTATCTGAACCCTCTGAAACTCAAAAGGTCTCAGTAAGTATTCTTTCTTCCATGGCAATCAGTCATTTGCATAAGTTCAATAAGAATCTGTT
Organism: Enhydra lutris kenyoni; assembly: GCF_002288905.1. Classification (NCBI taxonomy): domain Eukaryota; kingdom Metazoa; phylum Chordata; class Mammalia; order Carnivora; family Mustelidae; genus Enhydra; species Enhydra lutris. The sequence continues at coordinate 2,095,396 of NW_019154158.1, forward strand.
CTCATTGTAACAGGACACCATTGGAAATAGTGGTTATTTTACCAAGGCATTGACTGGAATGTCATATTTTAAAAAGACTCAGATATGACCAGACAGCTTAAAGGAACTAAGGTTGACTTTATAAAACCTGGAGCCATAAAGCCCCTGAAACTGTTGGCCTGATACCTTGCTTACAGAGTTCCCAGCAGCCTCACCAGGAGAGTAATGAATGTCACTTCCTGGCAGGTGCAGGAACCTCAGGATACATTTTTATGGACATTGGGGACCTCAGGAAGAGGAATCACCCATATCGACAGGTATTGCAGGCATGTCTGATAGCAAGTACTTGGCTTGGCTTCTGGCCTAGAGAAGCTATTACAAGTTCAACCTAGAGATTCCTTATAAGGAGTTCCAGCAAAGCAGATTCTAAAAAATCTATATAATCACTCACTGTTCTTGCTGAGCTTATGTAAATAATTAGGGCAAGTTTGTTAAAACTGGACTTGTTTTTCAAGTAAATTAGTCCTGATTTGGCTATCTCTGGAAATGAGGATTATTTTAGAGAGAAAAATTATGTTTCAGTAACACACCTTTGTGGATATTAAGTTCTAATTTTGTTGTCTTTAAATGTTTGTTTACCTAAACTAGACAAGTTGAGGTAAACTTCAGAGAAGTTACACAATAGCTCATTTAGACGATCTTGCCTAATATTCTGTAGAGATAATAACAGAACCCATTAGACATAAATATATGTTAGTTTTTATGGATACCTTTTCAAGATGGGTAAAGGATTTTTCTGCCAAACATGAGATGGCAGGAATGGTAGCCAAAAAGCTACTAGAAGAAATAATTCCTAGATTTGGGTTGCCTCTCACAATCAGGTCAGACAACGGCCCTGCATTTGTGAGTTCAGTCTCACAGGCATTGGCAAAAGCCATGGGCACTAATTGGAAGCTACACTGTGCCTACCAGCCCCAGAGCTCCGGACAAGTAGAGAGAATAAACCAGACTCTTAAAAAAAAAAAAAAAACCTTGACAAAGTTAATTCTGGAGACTGGTGGTAGACAGGTGGATCTCTTTCCCTTTGCCCTCCTTAGGGTGCAATGTACACCCTACTTAAACAAGGTCACCCCATTTAAAATAATGTTCGGGAGACCCCCTCCACTCTGCCCATGGCTATAAGAGGTTGCCGTAGAGGAAATGACTGATCAGTCTGTATTCCAGTCACTGCAGGCACTACTACAGTCTGTCTTTTAAAAAGCCCACACAGGGATCTGAGCTGCCTACACTGAGACGGAGACGAAGGTGGAACCACATCCTTACCAACCCAGAGACTTGGTTTGGATACGTTACCACCAAGTGGGAAACTTGGAGCCTCGTTAGAAGGGACCATTCACTGTCATCCTGACACCCCCACACACCACCACCCCACCCCAGTACTCATGTCTTGTCAAACGAGCTGAAAATAAGAACACCTCCCCAAAATGGGAGCCACTGCCAGTGGACCCCACCAACTGTGGACTTTTAAAACTAAGACTCAAAAGGGTTTCATAACTTAGTCACTTTTAACCCTGTTCCTACTCAGCAACAGCCAGGGGACACCTCATCGGCCTAAAACAGCCCAATGGAAAATCAGAAAGACAGCAGATGGAACAATACTCAAGGTTAACACCACCTCAGGTCAGCCTGTTTTCACCCTTGAGAACTGGCTGAAAGTCAAGGAATTGACTAATCTCCAAAGAAAAGGGGGGAATGTTAGGGCCAATTTAATGTTAAAACCTGTTTAACTATTAGGGCCTGCTTAGCCAGAATGATTCCATATTGCCTAGGTAGCCATATTGTGGTTTACATCCACAGACTTCATTCTGGGAATAAACGCCCCAGTAGTTTCCTGGTATCGGTTCCAGGTATTGATTCCGGGAGTAAACGCCTTAACAATAGAAGCCACGTACCTTGGGTCTGCGGTTATGCCGTATAAAACCAGCCTGTGAGATCGGGACGGGGTCGCCTTCTTTGGAGGTGGCCCTGACCAGTCAGTCTGGTTTCTGATGCCTGGTATAAAAATAAAGCTTTGCCTTACTTTCATTTTGTATAAGTCTCGCTCCTTTGATATCGGACCCCAACAGTTACCTCAAAGCTGTAGACAATTGCAGTAAATATGTCTTGGAAATTACCAGAACATTCTGGAATGTATTGTTGAAGAGTTACAAAACTTGTATAATAGGTGAATCAGTCATATAACATATTTAAGGAGCTACACAACACTGAGTTTAAGCAGCAGACTGCCGAGCACTGATCATAAGACTACTTTAATCCCTTGTGTTGATATCCACAAGCAGTGATCATTTGATGCACTTGCTAGGACTGAACAGTAGTCAAGTCTGGGGTCAGGGCTGGGGTTGGGAGAGAGGTCGAGAGAGAGAGAGAGAGAGGGAGAGAGACAGAGAGACAAAGACAGAGATAGAGACCTGTCCATCCCCTGGACCAAATACTGCCTACCATCTACTCCTTTTTCCATGGTTGAGAGTCACTGCTTAGCATATTGAAGAAAAATGAATAGAAGTTGATCCAGAAAAGTGGTGTTTATTGTCTGCATCTCTAGGTGCTACTTTTTGACATCCTAACCTGGGTCTTCTTTTTGACCTCAGGTATTGTTATCCAGCATATTGGAAGCAGATACATAAATTATAGTGTATCTTATAATAGGGTACTAAATGTAAAAATAAAATTAAATATAATTAAACACTCTAAACTACATAAATCACAGGCAATATTAAACAAAAAATAAGTCACAAAAATATAATTTGATATTCATTTATATAAAATTGTAAGATAGGTAAAAATGAAACCATTTTTGGATTATTTGGAAAAACTTTCAAAAATCAAGACAAAGATCATCACAAAAGTCAAGATGGTGGTTAACTCTAGAGACAGTAAGAGGGATGTAATAAAATACAGTTAACTAGGTGTTCATTTCATAAATATTCTTTGACTATTTATACATATTATGTACTCTCTGCCTGATTATTTCTCAATAAAAAAGTTACACTGAATTGAATAATAACACAAAGTTTTATGGACACTATGTTCTCTGTCATGTTAAGAATGCCTGAATTATAATCCTGAAGGAATATATAAGACTAATAAAAAACATGTTTTAAGGGTCACCTGGGTGGCTCAGTCAGTTAAGCATCTGCCTTTTGTGTGGGTCATAATCCTGGGGTCCTGGGATAGAGCCCCATGTTGGACTTCCTCCTCAGTAGGGAACCTGCTTTTCCTTCTGCTCCTCCCCCTGCTCATGTTCTCTCTCCCTCTCAAATAAATAAATTAAACTTAAAAAAATAGGTTTTAAGAAACAACTTACTCTGGAGTTAGAAATATGAAAATAATCTCAATCACTTTTTATTGGGAAAATATCTAAAACTATGCACAAATACACAAACACACACACAGAATGATACATTTGAAAAACAAACTGAAGGGGATAAAAGCAAGCATGATTTTAACAGCAACTGAAAGTTCAAAATAGGAATGGCAAAAAATGTTAATAGTGTTATTAGGGATTTTGTTCCTGTTTTTAAAAATAAAATATTACACAATTTTTTCTAGTTATTGTTTTGTTATCTAATAATACCCATGTTCTATCTACTCTTTAGAAAGCTGACTGTACACACATGCATTCTCATAGCTACCACAAACTGAAATTATGTAACATTCAGTGGTGTCAGCCACAGGTCTCAGAATGGTCCATGTGATTATTTCCTGGGGCAGGTAGCTGAAACTTGGACCCTCAGGGAACTGGATCATTTGATGTAACAATTGTGCAATTTTGAAGTAATCCCCTCTGAGAACAGAACAGGGAAAATTTTCACTGTGGACAAAATGAGTTGATGGGCTCCCTGGAGGTGAGAGGAGATAGGAAGGAAAGATTAAGGTTTTTAAAAGGTGTAATAAAATCAAACTTTACCCATTGCCTTGTTTTACTAGAAACTTTCTATTGACCATGAAACCAAACTTCTGACTCAGGTAGAGGAATTAAAATCTACTCTAATTCTTTTCAACACATTCATGTTCCTTGACTAAAATGGTACTTTAAAATGTTGGTTTAAAAAAAGTAGCAGCAATAAAAGAAGCATATTTATTGAGCCATTCAACAAAGGAAAAGAAAATAAATGAACTACTGGTCCTTCAAGATTTTCTTATGTTTGTACTTGAAGACCATTGACTCAGACATTCTTCATTGGGAAGGATATAGGGATGGCAGTTAGAGAATTAAAAATCCATGTTTGACCAAGACTGTGACCTGGCTTCTGCTTGTTTTTTTTTTTTTTTTTCTGTACATTTCTCAGGAAATTTATAGAGTTCAACTTATCACTGGGGAAGATGTAAAACATATTAGCCACAAACCAATCAGTGCTTCCCCACTTATTACACTTCTACTTCTACCCTTCCCCTTGAAAATTTTCATTTGTAAGAGCACAGAACCTCAGTAACTCATCTCTTCAAATGAATTCAGAAATAATTACTTATTTTATGTTTGCTTATTTTTCTCTAAGACCTACTAAAAAATGTAAACAGCAATAATAAGAAATGAGATTCTCCTTTAAAAAAAAAAAAGAAGAAGAACCTATTATGCATAGATGTGTGACAATCATATCTGTATTAGATAACACAGTGTAATCTTCTCATTACCTATGTCAGGGGCTTCATCCCATGCATGGCTGACTGATTCAGTGATGTATATCAGACCTAGGGTTAAACATCACACACAAGCCTAGTAATTAGATTATTTCTTCTCAGAATTTGAAATGCAGAGGTCTGCATCTGAGTCATTCTAAGGCTAGCTTTTATTTATTTTTTAAAAGACATATTTTTTTATTTGAGAGAGAGTATGTGTGCGTGAACACACACAAGTGGGGGAGGGGCAAAGGGATAGGAAGAGAGAATCTTAAGCAAACTCTGGGCTAAGAGGGGAGACCAACACAGGGCTTGATCTCATTACCCTGAGATCATGATCTGAGCTGAAACCAAGAGTCAGATGCCTAACTGACTGTGCCACCCAGGTGCCCCTCTAAAGTTAGCTTTTAGAGGAGTTCTATTACCTGATGCTGACATTCCAAAAATACTTAGATACCTGGGGTGTCTGGGTAGCTCAGATGTTAGAGTATGCAACTCTTGATCTCAGGGTTGTAAGTTCAAGCCCCACATGAGGTGTAGAGATTCCTTAAAAATAAAATCTTAAGAAAACATTTAGATTCCCATTTTTTTCCAGGGTTTATTATTCAGAGTTCTGAGAATGTCTTGGTGAGTGAGGCTATTGGGAAGTCTCTAAGCAAAGTCACTTAATAAAGAGGTCTCTAATCTTTTAGAACTGGGTCAAGGTTAGAGTGGCCTCAGAATGAACTCTATGGTGCACTGAAAGGAGCGCAGCTGAAACTTATTAGTCAATGGTCGTCCTATCAATGAAAACCTATTCTTTTATCATGAGATAACACTGAAAATATGACTATGTCCCTCCCTACTATATTTTAACCTCCAATTTCAAACTCATCAATATATTTTTAGGCTTTCTGTTGTTGTTTTTATTGTGACTTTTTTGTACCTTCCAGGAATCTTTAAAAATATTTTAATAATCCATCCTTTAGAATATATAGAGTTCAGATTTCATCATTTTAATATGCTATAATATTTTTCCACTATATATTGTTCTTTCTTTCATGTTGTTTATCTGTTTCATTTTTACCATTTCTGGGATAACACTTCTATAAACTTAAATTTATTTTTTTAAGGATAATTTATTGGGGCACCTGTGTAGTTCAGGCAGTTAGGCATCTGCCTTTGCCTTGGGTCATGATCTCTGGGTCCTAGGATTGAGCCCCACATCAGGCTCTGCACTCATTTGGGAGTCTGCTTCTTCCTCCCCCTCTGCCCCTCCCCCTGTTCTCTCTCTCTCTCAAATAAAAGTCTTAAAAAAAACAAACTGAGGATTTTGGAGAGGAGGGGGGAAAGGGGTTGGGTAAGCCTAGTGGTGGGTATTATGGAGGGCATGTATTGCATGGAGCACTGGGTGTGGTGCATAAACAATGAATTTTGGAACACTGAAAAGAAATAAAATAAAATAAAATGAAAAAAAAAGAAAAAAAGGATAATTTGTTGAGATTATTCTCAAAAATCCTGCAAGAATGTTTTGTTTTCTGAATACTTGTGTATCCAAAAATGTATTTTACCCTCTTCTGAATGATATTATAGCTAGGTAATTTATTTTGAAATTACTGGCCATTTCTTACAATAGTCCAATATTAGTTCACTGATTTTTGTTGTTTTCAGTATTGCACATAAAAGATTGATGGTTTTCTAATTCTCTTTCCTGAGTATATTATATTGTGTCTATCTAGAAGCTTTGGCTTTTATTTTTATTGATCATCTAATTCAACTATTTTGCTAGGGTATCACAATACCTAACATATATAATACTTTGTGTGTACAGAGTGCTATAAAGTTTTTATATAAAGATCAATTCATTTAATTCTTTAAAAATGCTCCATCAGTTAGACATAGCAATTCCTTTTTTTTTGTATGAAAGCATGTCACTCAACTCACTAGAATTTATTTAGAAGTGTCATTTTCACAAAAGTCACATTTTTGTTAACATCGACTCAACCTATTACAATTAGATGAATTAACAAGTGTTTTAAACTTTCTCAATATTATTTCTGTTATAGTAGATATCAATATCTATAACCTGAAATTCTTTTCATGCTCAAAAAGCAATTCCTTTTTTATAGATAAAAAATTGAGACTCTGAGACATTAAGTAATTTTCCAAAGCTCTTAAGTTAATAAATGGTGGATAAAGAAAGGTAAACCTCTTATTTGTCAAGTGGTAGAGTCTGTGTTGCTTGACCACAGCTATACTCAGTTGCTGACTGTGTTTCTTGATCACCCCTTCATAAATGGCTTGTATTCATTTTTTGCCTATTTCAGTCTAGTGTGGGACCACTCATTCCTCAGGTGAGTCTCCCTGGTGAGATCCACAGGTTGCTGTGGTTTGGTAAGGGGTAGAAGAGGATGAGTTCCCTCTCTTCTTTAATTTTATAGAATTTAGCTTGGGAAGCTCTGACCTCTGAGGTTTAGAGGGGACAACACGTCTATATTCAGAAATAAGAAAGGAAGCAGAGCCTGGTGATAGGTATTATGGAGGGCACGTATTGCATGGAGCACTGGGTGTGGTGCATAAACAATGAATTCTGGAACACTGAAAAGAAATTAAAAAAAATAAATAAAAATTAAAAAAAAAAAAAGAAGAAAGGAGGAAGAGGCTTCTCAGTACAAACTGCACCTATCTCCAATTCTGTTGGCATTCGTAGAAACAGTACTGGATGACATAAACAATTTAGCAGTGGAACCTAGCTCAATTCAAGGGTATAATCAAAGTCATCTAAGTAATTTCCCCAGTAGAGGGATTAGTGGTTTACCCACTTGGCTCCATTCAGAATTTTTATCTATATCCATGGGGCACCTATATGGCTCACTGGACTAAGCATTTGATCCTTGGTTTTGGCTCAGGTCATTTTCTCAGGGTCCTGAGATCGAGGCCTGAGATGGGCTCCATGCTCAGCATGGAGTCTGCTTGTCCCTCTCCCTCTGCTCTTCCCCTGCTCTTTCTCTTATTCTTTCTCTCTAGAATAAATAAATAAAATCTTTAAAGAATTTTCATCTATGTTCAATTTTACGCCCTCTCTGGCCTCTCTACCCTTTATACACACATTTTCACCCCAGACCAACATTTATCAACTAAACAGCCCGCACTACAGCATTATCATGGTTTTTGTTTTTTTTTTTTTCCCCCAGTTTTCACCAGTGCCTTATCACAGTATGTAGGCCTCCAGCAGGGAAAGGGAAAAGGGGGGGATTTAGGTTTATGCATTCTTCCCAGGATCCCCCATACTCATCAGTCTCTACATAAAGTTTTGATCTAACTGCTTTGAAGTCTCTAAATTTGCATAACAATCTATACTTTATTTTGTAAGAACATTTTATTTTTAAAGTATGTTGGCTATGAATACTAAGCCCCAAGCATTGTATTATAATTTTAAGAAGTAATATAGTTTCCCCATTAAAACAAAGTTATTCATTTTGTAAAAATTTACTGTGAATAGTGGCCATATAAATCCAAGTCAACAGAAAAGGTAAAAACTAAAAATATTCTGTAGTTCTAGGTGCATAATATTTCCACTTGATGGTGGAATGTAGTGTTTTTGTTTTGTTTTTACTTTCCTGTACTGTTTCTCAGGAGGCCATAGTCTTCTCTGGGGTAATTTTTAGCATAATAAGAAGAGAAAAATGTCCTTCTTCTCCAAACCCAAGGCTTTCTGTGCCTGATTATCTATCAGTCCCAAGAGCTTTAGTTCCTGAACCTCATTGGTGTGAGTCAGGTTTCCAGTTGCTTTCAGGTAATCCTAGTGTGTGATCTATGTGGTATTTAGCAGTATTTTAGAGAAGAAACTACCCTTCCTTCAAGGAGAGCAACAGCCCTCACTTTTCATTCCTTATTGAAGGATTTAAAATTTCTTTCTTCTTGGTTTGAATATGTATTTTGGGTAGCAGGAGTCATTTTAAGACTTGGGCTTAACACAGAGCACTCAATGGCCTTCGACAGCAAGTGAACCCTCACTGTAATTCCAGCTGTTCTCCACAGTTTGCCTCTATTCTTTTTCCTGTTAAATGTGGTCCAGAACAAAGACATCTGACTGGCACTGGAGACTAATTTTAATACAGAAGATAACAGATAATTTTTTTTCTCCACATTTAGTACTTTCAATTATATTTTGACTTCAAACTTTTCATCTGAGCAAGAAAAAAAATCACTCAATTTACTCTTTCCCACTTTGAAGTTGTCTGTTTCTGGTGTTTATTTTCTGTCTGGTGTTTACTTCTGACTGTATCTAAGTATTAGGAAGGCATTCTACTTGAGTCAACATAGATTTAATAAATGTTTATTTGATTCTGGGAAAGCAAAGTAAAAAGTGAGTGTTAGCTTTGCCACTGAAGGGAAAAAACTGTCATTCGAAAAGGAGAGATTAGTTTAAACTTGCAAATTATATTATAAATTCATACATAAATCTTTATGTAATTTAGAATATATGATGTTTTATATATAAAATATATAACATACAACATATAATACACATAATATACAAATATGTGATAGTATATGTTGCATTTGTTACATATTTTATATATAAATATAGTAATGTTTGAAATTTGAAATAATGCATAGGGCTTTTAAAGAACAGAAATACAGAGGGCAAATGCTGGCCTATTATATATGGGATAGCAGAGTAGCAAAAAAAATCAGAGTTCTAATAAAATTTTTGAGGATGAATAGAGTTGCAGACATGGGGCAAGAATAAGAACCTTCCAAGAGAAGGAACAGTAAACTTAAGGTACTGATATGTGAAACAGCAACACAGTTATAGACTATGGTGTGACAGGGCTTAAAAGTGGAGACTAATTAAGTCACTGAACAATCTGATGTTCCTGTTACACATTCCATGCAGGATCCATCTTGTGATAGGAACCTGGACAAAACCGATGATTACTTAGGTCAGATCACTTCAGCTTACTGGTAAATGAGATATTTTTAAGTGAAAATTTTATGAAAAAATTTTTTTGATAATGAATAAACTTTATTGAATGAAAACTACATTTAATTAACTTAAATTTACCTTAAGTACAAAAATCTATGCATCTGTTTTTAAATACTAAAAATTGGGACTTCTGTTAAAAAGTCTCAATTTCCTCTTAAGTAATGACAGGTGAAGTGAGTAAATCACCTAACCCCAAGGATAGAATAGTTTTTTAACACAATAATAGAGATGTCAACTAAAAATGGTTAATATGACTTTTGTCTGTTTGATTGCAATTTTCTATTCTAAGATTTTACACTTTCAGTTCTCCTTATCAGAGTTCACATTCTTAATTTTTCTCAATGAATCTGTTCAAAGTTGAGTTTAAGTTCATTGCACTGTTAAACTGCTAAGTAGTAGGGCTTATTCCAAAATCTAAAAATTTTGATTGCTTCTTTTATTAGTTACTTTAGGAACTAGTTGTCTGTCTTCTTTGTGTGGTGATGTGGTAAGTGGACATCAAAGGATATCTTGGGAATAATCTACCTTGCACCGTGGCTACTTCACATGAGTACACAACCTAAGCAAATACTTCTGATTCCAATGAGTATACCTGGTGATCTATGACCAGCTTGTTTCTCTATATAAACACAAGAACTGCCAAGGGCTGCAGCTCTATTATCCCATATAGACTCTGTTTATATGGGCTTAACTGTCCGTGTATTTTATTAGAGAACCATGTGTTTTATCCACTGACATAGTAATATTCTGCTTTTGTTTGGGAAAAAAGTACATTTCTATTGGAATCCAAGTTGAAAGGATTTGTTGGGCAAAAACATAGAAACCTTGATACTTTCTACACAGAAGTACTATTAAATAACTAATTTGTTGACAGAAACTCGGGCAATATTCTTACCCATTTCAGCTATACTATTGTTTCTTCTGCATTAGCACTGTTCTGGAAATATAAGTATTAGTTCACATGGAGTTAACATTGTGTCTTCCTATTCATTGAATGGGCAAATTATTCAGTAGCTGCCAATACTTATATATTATAGCGAAATCTTAACATCCAAATTGCAAGATGGCTATAGTAATTAGGCCAAATTACTAACTCCTGATTTTTTAAAAATTAATATAGATCTCTTAAATGCAATACAGTTACTAATGTTAATGCTGTAGTAGTTTAAAAATAGCTTTGCCGTTGACCGCCCAGAAAAAAAGGAATGCATAAATCAACTTGGGATACCTTAAAATAGAGATGAGTAACTACTTTCAGGAGCAGCACAACATAGAGAAGGAAAAACGCAAGCCGAAAGAGAGTTTATAAGCTCCAAAGAAGAGGCATCATTTATCCTATAGTAAAATAACCATGAACATACTTAGACATTTATCTAATACATGTTGTACATTCTTTAAAATAGAATGTGAGATTCTGGGCTGTGTAGAAGTAGGTACATGCCCCCTGCCGCCATTTTTTTTTTATTACAAGATTGAGAAAGAAACAGGTACTTAAGATGATCTGACTGGTAGGGTCTCAATGACAGCTTTGTTTGAAAATCATTTTCTACTGAATTTCCAAATTTTGTGTTTTGAATATTTATCTTCTTATCTCATTTTGTTTTTTCCTAATGAAATTTATAAATTTATCTAAATGCTTATACTCTGTAAATACCCGTCCTGTTATTTTTCTCTACAACTCCTTTTACGTCAAGGGTTCCTAGAAAATATGCTATTGTTGCACAATAAAGTCTTATATTTTAGAATTATACCTTCAATTCAGAGTTAGAGAGCTTTTTTCCCTGTTCTGGCAGGTTAGCCGATTCAGGATGTCCGACAGAAAATTATAGCCATTCATCAATGAAGGCGAGGGAGTCATCTTTTATTGTAAAACCTTAGGCTTCTGGATGACTGTAAACTATCATAGACAGAATTACTCCCATTGTACTCCTCGGGGGCTTCTTGCTTCTCAGAAAAGAAAAACAGAGATAGTAAAGTTTGTTTGTTTCTTAACCACTGTCTACCTAGAGACTCGAAATATCCCCTTGCTTTAGACTTCGAGATTTTAGGCCCTTCTCTTGAAGAAAGTATTAAATTGTGGGATTCAAATTGGAATGACTTATAATGTGATCTAGTCTAATATTGAAGCTACGCTGTGGTATAGGCCCAGGGAAGGTATTAGTTTATGCATGGATGTGATGATTTTTTTACTGGGAGACTAAACAGGCAAGATAGAGGGTTTCCTTTTGCTTTTGTTTCTATATTATTTATTTATTTATTTGTCTTTTCTCATTAGGTGAGCTCATATCACAGGGCAACTTATCTAGTGAGCGACCAGAAAACAAAAAATGCACCACATAGGTTCCTCCACTTGCAACACAGGAGATACTTCCCATTTTCTGGGAGGGCTCTGGGTATGACAATCTAACCCGATTATTCCATTAATTGGGCTGGTAAAATAGCAGGGAAAGTTAATGACTTAGTTAAGAATGATTGATACATTATTGCCTAATATTCTACCTTCCTCACCGTATTTCCCTTCCTCACCACAGCTATCTTTATCCCCAAGTTTTTGCAAGTCTAGATTTTTAGAACCTATAAGAACACATTGTGCCATCATAAACCGAAGAGAAAGATCATTTATTAATAAATAAATAAGTAAATAGTAACTCAAAATAAATTTAAAATTCTACGCCTAAAAAGGGTATGTCTTCTTTTAAGGGAATTTTTTTTCAATTTTTTATAAACATATAATGTATTTTTATCCCCAGGGGTACAGGTCTGTGAATCGCCAGGTTTACACACTTCACAGCACTCACCATAGCACATACCCTCCCCAATGTCCATAACCCCATCCCCCTCTCCCAACCCCCCTCCCCCTAGAAACCCACAGTTTGTTTTGTGAGATTAAGAGTCACTTATGATTTGTCTCCCTCCCAATCCCATCTTGTTTCATTTACTCTTCTCCTACCCCC
>NW_019154158.1:2108077-2108616 GCF_002288905.1 Enhydra lutris kenyoni
TTGTAGACATTGCTGCTATAAACATTCGGGTGCACATGCCCCTTCAGATCACTACGTTTGTATCTTTAGGGTAAATACCCAGTAGTGTAATTGCTGGGTCATAGGGGAGTTCTATTTTCAACATTTTGAGGAACCTCCAAGCTGTTTTCCAGAGTGGTTGCACCAGCTTGCATTCCCACCAACAGTGTAGGAGGGTTCCCCTTTCTCCGCATCCTTGCCAGCATCTGTCATTTCCTGACTTGTTAATTTTAGCCATTCTGACTGGTATGAGGTGATATCTCATTGAGGTTTAGATTTGTATTTCCCTGATGCCGAGTGATATGGAGCACATTTTCATGTGTCTGCTGGCCATCTGGATGTCTTCTTTGGAGAAATGTCTGTTCATGTCTTCTGCCCATGTCTTGATTGGATTTTTTGTTCTTTGGATGTTGAGTTTGCTAAGTTTTTTATAGATTTTGGACACTAGCCCTTTATCTGATATGTCATTTGCAAATATCTTCTCCCATTCTGTCAGTTGTCTTTTGGTTTTGTTAACTGTA
>NW_019154158.1:2113616-2125734 GCF_002288905.1 Enhydra lutris kenyoni
GGCCTTTATTTCCTTGTTGATCTTTTGCTTGGATGATCTGTCCATTTCCGTGAGGGAAGTGTTAAAGTGCCCCACTATTATTGTATTATTGTCAATGTGTTTCTTTGATTTTGTTATTAATTGGTTTATATAGTTGGCTGCTCCCACGTTAGGGGCATAGATATTTAAAATTGTTGATCTTCTTTTTGGACAGACCCTTTGAATATGATATAGTGTCCTTTTTTATCTCTTATTATAGTCTTTGGCTTGAAATCTAATTGATCTAATATAAGGATTGCCACCCCTGCTTTCTTCTGATGTCCATTAGCATGGTAAATTGTTTTTACACAATCCCCTCCCCCTCACTTTAAATCCTCTCACTTTAAATCTGGAGATGTCTTCGGGTCTAAAATGAGTTTCTTGTAGGCAACATATAGATGGGTTTTGTTTTTTATCCATTCTGATACCCTGTGTCTTTTGATTGGGGCATTTAGCCCATTCACATTCAGGGTAACTATTGAGAGATATGAATTTAGTGCCATTGTATTGCCTGTAAGGTGACGGTTACTGTATATTGTCTCTGTTCCTTTCTGATCTACTACTTTTAGGCTCTCTCTTTGCTTAGAGAACCCCTTTCAATATTTCCTGTAGAGCTGGTTTGGTTTTTTTTTTTTTTTTTTTTTTTTTTTGAGCTGGTTTGGTTTTTGCAAATTCTTTCAGTTTGCGTTTGTCCTGGAAGCTTTTAATCTCTCCTTCTATTTTCAGTGATAACCTAGCTGGATATAGTATTCTTGGCTGCATGTTTTTCTCATTTAGTGCTCTGAATATATCATGCCAGCTCTTTCTAGCATGCCAGGTCTCTGTTTAAAGGAATTTTTAAACATTTTGTGTAAAAACTAATTTTATTTCAGGTTAGATAGTTCCTAAACTGAAAGGCTCACTAATTTTGTTATTAAACTATAGGAATATAAATATTACTGTTAAAAAATATTACCATATATCATAAATGATACTTTAAGTGAAATAGTCAAATTTTCCACTCCTGTATTCTAGAGACACCAGGGAATAAAAACTCTGTAAAACCAGGATGGGAGGGAAGGACAGTAAAGAGTAAATGCCTTATATGTATTTGACCAAGAAAACAAAACTTAAGCTAACTGCAAGACAAGATCCTCAGAAATTCAATTTAGATAAATAGCATTCATGGATATTATTTATCAAGAGATGACCAGTGACATACTTACTTTTTCAGGTATTAGAAAACATTCTACTGTGTATTTGGCCTATCAACTCAAGATTTGTTCTTCCCTATAGGTGTTTTCCAGGTAAAAAAAAAAAATCTTTTTAAACACTTATTCAACAACTGTATATTATGTCTGAAGTAGAGGACACTCAAATAAGAGCAAAACAGACAACCACCCCTACCTTTAGAGAGTTATATTCAAGAAGATGTAATAGTTATATTTTTTTCATGTACATGGACAACGGTATAAGGTAATGCATTTATTGGGGCACCTGGCTGGCTCAGTGGGTTAAAGCCTCTGCCTTCAGCTCAGGTCCTGATCTCAAGGTCCTCAGATTGAGCCCTGCATTGGGCTCTCTGCTCAGCAGGAAGCCTGCTTCCCCCTCTCTCTCTGCCTGCCTTTCTGCCTACTTGTGATCTCTATCAAATAAATAAATAAAATCTAAAAAAAATAATGTATTTATTGTTTCATTTTGACTATGGAAAACATATTATTATACATAATAATGTATACATAATAATGTATATATGACCTTTTTCCTAGTTCAAATATTTTTCATTCCTACTTCTATTTATCACCATTATAATGGTGATATTATCTTCAAATGCTTCTTGTATTCTTGGGGACTGTTTAAATTCTTTATGAAATAAGGTGAACTAAAATATACAAAAATCAGTCTGAGCAATATTTCCCCTAATTTAAGAATCAAAGTAAATCAAACCCACTGAAAATTTAGACTTCTTTTAATCTTAGACATTAACATTTTGAAACTACACAAACATATATTTAAATCAAAGAAAGAGGATGATTCATGACTAAAAAAAACTCAACACTACAGAAGTTGAGAGAACTGGGATTATTTATTTCTCTTTCTTTAGTTTTATATGTAATAACTTAAAGAGCATGCCCTGTCTAGGTCACAAATTATAAAATCTATTTTATCAAATGGAATGTATATATTTTATAAATGTTTTAGTTTATTGCTCATATATGCTTATCAATTAATTATTTTGCTCTCATTAGGTATCAGGATTTTCCTCAAGTTTCTTCCAAACCTTGTTAACTTAATTGTCTATTACATTTAATTTTATTAGTTATTATTGCTATTTTTAAAGAAGAGAGTGAGAAAGCAGAGGAAGGGGCAGAGGGAGAGGAAGAAAGGGAGAATCTTACATAGACTCTATGTCCACTGCAGAGCCTGATATGGGGCTCTATCTCATGACCCTGAGATTATGACCTGAGCCAAATCAAGAGTCAGATGCTTAAATGATTGAGCCACCAAGGCGCCCCTAATTTTATTAGTCATTAACCAAAAGTAATCCTATATTATAAACAGTATTACTACCCTCGTAGGATAGATGAAGGAACTGGCGACAAGGGAAATTAAGTCACTTGAGCAAGTTATCACAGTCAGTAAAAGATGGTCCTTAGATTTTGAACATAGACAGACATCACAGCTGAAAGACTTAATCACCACAGAACTACAAGATTCATTCTGCATGGAATGTGAAAAAAATATGTTATCATGTTTTTATGGAGATAAAAGTAAAAAAATGTTCAGTGCAAATGGACATTAAAAAGTTTAGACCAAGTGGATTTTAGAGCAAGAAGAAAACCTCTCTTCAAGGGGCTTCAAGGATTTGGGTTACAGAATGAGTCTTCTCAGGAAGTTGAGAGATTATTGAGGAAGCAATATTGTACAACCACAGATTTTACAACTGGAAGATCTTTGAAAGATGACCTGTGGCCCTCCAAAGCTGCCCATATCCTTATTCTTGGAAACTTTGACTATATTAATAGGCAAAGGGGACACTATAGATGTGGTTAAGCATTTAGATCCTGAGATAGGGATATATCCTGGATTATCCAAGTGTGTTTATTCTAATCTCATGAGCCCTTTAAATGAGAAAAACTTACACATATAGAGTCAGAGAGATGTGATAAAACAAGAAACAGGAGAGATTTAAAGCTTGAGATGAATTTGGCCAGGCTTTCTAGATATGAATATGGTGGAAAGAGGGCACAAGCTAAGAAATCTGTGGAGAATAGAGAATGGCACTGAACTGACAACCCACAAGGAAACAAGGACATCAGTCTTACAACAGCAAGGGAACTGAATTCTGCTGATCATCTGATTGCCAATCATCAATCATCTGGGAAAAGCAACAGATCTTCCCTTAGACCTTCCAGAAAAGAATACAGCCATCTACTACATTTGCTGTTGACCCATGCCTGACTTCAACCTAAACAATTATAAAATAATAAGTTTGCATCATTTTCAGCTCCTGAATTGGTGATTTATTATGGCAGTAATAGAAAACTGGAGAAAATCCTTTCCTGTAGACAGGTAAATTAGGTGTTCCTTCTATATGTAAGGGCTTATATATTAGATATGTTCAGTGAGATTTTTACATATAACATAGCTGGAATATGGCAGTTACATCTGAAAAATTCCAGAATGACAAGTATCCATCATGGTTTTTAAGATCCTTTGGAAAAGAGATTCAAAATCTGTATCACTAATATATTCTAGGAAATAAAATTATTATTAGAAAAGCTTAAGTCTCAGTAAGAAGGATTTCAATTTTGTATAACTGAATTTTTCATAAAATTAAAGAATATATGAGCTGGAGTAAAATTTGAAGATAATCATAATCATTTCTGTAATTTTACATATGAGGATGCTAACGTATGGGAATTGTATGTGTAAACTTAAGTTTTCCGATTTGAGGAAAGATTCTGGGAATAAGTTCTCAAACTCAAAAACCTGCTTTTCCTTGGTATCCATATTTGTTTATCAGGTCATATGGGGAACTAAAACACCAGCCCCATAAGTGGCTTCTCAGCCCATGAATATATAGCTTGTTTAAAGAATCGAATACTAAAGGAAAGTGTGAACCTGAATTCCACCAGAGAAAACTATTGTAATGATTTATTATGAACATGATTCATTGTATCATCACTAAGATGGGAACAGCAACCTGTATTACAAGGGCTACATGGCATACACCTCTCACACCATATTTTAGAAACCTTAAATCCAAATGTGACAGGTATGTATAAAGAGAATTGATTTAAGCTCCCTTAAAAATGCAAATGCATTCATAACTTTAAGTCTGTACATATATTCCACCACTGATCTTGACTTCTAAACAGTTTCAATATTCATTCAAACCTTTATTTATGTAATTTCCATACTTGTTTTATATAAGGGGGTGCAGTTTTGTTGTTGGATACACAAATGTAACCTTAGAAAACTTACATATATGGAAGAAGAGCTTAGTAAATCATCCTTGACATATAATAAAATCTTTATAGAATAACAATGGAAAGACAAATGGTAATCAACATACTTTTGTCTTCATTTTCTTCCTATCACTGATAACAAATCCAAAATGTATTCTTTCCTCTAGCTTATACATGGAATGAGTACTCGGGAAAGTTAGGGCTTGGCATTCCAGTTGTAGGTTTCTTGAAACTCATCATTATTCCCATTAATTAATGCAGGTATTTAACATAAAACCAGATTGGAATCCAGTGGTAAATCACTTCCACACCCATAACTGCAATTCTTTTTGAGAGAATTGGGTCAGGAAAAGTTCTTAATGATAATTTAGGTTCAAAGTCCTTGGTGTTCTGGTCAAAGTCACTATAAGTATACAAGATTGCCTCCTATTTGAGGCACTATTTCTCTTTGAATAGAAGATTGTGTTTTTATTTTAAACTAATCAGGGCGATTTATAGATGCTGTGAATTATCTCTGCAACAAAATTAGAGAGTGACTTTATAGTGACACTTGATGCTTCTTAGATTTTCTAAAGTAGGCCATAAATCAGATAATCTCATAGAAAGTTTTAGTCCTTAGAATCACAATCTTATAAAAAATATATTACAGAACTTGTTTATTCCTCTACTACTATTATTTATTTGTATAGCTAACTAATTGTCAATACGTTCCGAGAGAGAGGGAGAGGGAGAGATAGGAAGGGAGAGAGAACTGTTACTTCCAAAAGACTTAGCTCATCTTTGTGATTGGTAAATGAATTCCAAAGGCAATTTGCAGCTTGAGAAATTTTGATGTTGCTGGTGATTGTGGTGCCATGTAACGATGATGGCAATGATCATGACAGCGGTAACAGGCGATATTATTCATGAAATGCCTGTTTGGGCCAGGCTTTCCCACGCTACATCTCATGTAAGAGTAAATTCAGTGATGGGAAAATATAGTATAAAGGAATTAGACTGATTATGGAGATAAAACAAAGAAAATCATATCTAAATCTCATTCAAAAAGTGAGATAATACAAATGCCAAAAAAAAAAAAAAAATCCCTAAAGGAAAATCTATCAATATAGAACTACATTAGTTTTATTTCTAAAACATCATTGGTGAAAAGGAAAAGAAAAAAGTAAAATCATGTTAAATATTTTATCTAATAGGAAAGGTATCAGGAGTAATGCATTTTTTAAAGTGGTTAGGGAAATCATGGTTATAAAATTTCAGATTTTAGTAATAGGAAGACATGCATAATTTTCAAGGTATTACTCAAGAGACAAATTAGAGGAGGATGAAAAAAAGCAAAGAAACATTAAAAGTAGGTAGGATCAGGGCTCCTGGGTGACACAGTTAGTTAAGGAATGACTATTGGCTTCAGCTGGGATCCTGATCTTAGGGTCATGAGATCCAGCTCCATGTTGGTCTCCATGA
Source organism: Enhydra lutris kenyoni (assembly GCF_002288905.1). Taxonomy (NCBI): domain Eukaryota; kingdom Metazoa; phylum Chordata; class Mammalia; order Carnivora; family Mustelidae; genus Enhydra; species Enhydra lutris. Next base: position 2,119,547 of record NW_019154158.1, read on the forward strand.
TGAGTGTGGAGTCTGCTCAAGACCTTCTCTGCCCCGCCATACCCTTCCCCCTACTATCTCTCTAAAATAAGTAAATAAATCTTTAAAAAAATAGAAAGGAACTTCAATAGAGCCTTGAGAGTGTAGCGGGTCATGTATCCTTCTACCTTGAATAACTGAGAAGCAAAAACAGTAAGCACATATGAAGCATCTGTTTATCAGACATTGGACAACACTGGGCTGTGATGCTAGAGAGAAAGGAACTTCAGAGGGGACCTCCATATCCACCCTTGCTTTCTGTGGTGGGCACCACCCAAACCATGACACAGGAATTAGAGCCTAAAGAGTCTGCTCTATCTACAGGATACACAGGGGCTGGGGCTGCTGACTCCACTGGCATTTGGAAGAAAGGAAATCAGTAATGAAGGAACTGCACAGAGAAGCAGATCTAGAGCACTGCACAGGGTCACCTTCAAGGCTCTGCATGGATACCAGCATATGCGTGCTCTGCAACAGACTTGTGAGGCAGGGCAGAGAAGAGCTAATGAGGGCAGTGAGAAGAACTCTTACTCTGGAGGTATCACATTGTTGCGAGAATACAGACACACGAGTAACCAAACTAGAGATACCTCATTGAATGTGGGGCATTCTATTGTAACCTGAGAAAAGCATTTAGAAGTAAGGCCTCTCTAGTCCTTAAGTAAAGAATAAATTTGACCCTGCCTAACAACGCCTGAAACCAAGCAAGGTTTGACAGCATCAAGCTGTCTGTTTGCCAGAATATAACTTGATACAATTTAGAAGGATGCAACAAAATAAAAGTACAGTACCTGCCTTCCTCAGGATAGAATTAAAATGACTAGACATCACCATTTAAGAAAATAGATGTTAAAACAGAGATTTAGAGATACCCACTTGAAGATTCTATGGCAAACAAATGTATGGAGAATGTATCAAGTACCACTGGGAGAACTAAACTTCTCTCTCTCCTCCTCCTCCTCTTTTTCTCTCTCTCTGCGTGTGAATCTACCTACCTACCTACCTACCTATAGAGAGTCAGCCATTCATACACACATATAAATGATTTAAATACTTCCTGTCAGTTACTCTGAAAGTTTTCTACTGGTTTTTATAACTGGCTATTCAAAAACAACAACTTCTGCCTTTTTTGCTCTAAGGCCTAAATTCATAAACAGCCTGCAATATAGAAAACTTTTGAATTTTCTTTTCTTTTTCTTTTCTTAAAGATTTTATTTATTCATTTGACAGACAGAGATCACATGTAGGCAGAGAAGCAGGCAGAGGAGGAAGCAGGCTCCCTGCTGAGCAGAGAGTCTGATGCGGGGCTTGATCCCAGTACCCTGGAATCATAACCTGAGCCGAAGGCAGAGGCTTTAACCCACTGAGCCACCCAGGTGCCCCTGAATTTTCTTTTCTTAACCACTTTCTTTTTGGAATAATCGGAGAGCTATGTAACAAATAGTGACTTGCCAAAAAGCTAATAAGGCAGGTTTTTGTTGTTTTGTTTTGTTTTTGTTTAGTCCTTTTTGGATACGTCTGCTTCTCTGGTCATGACATTTTGTGATAAAAATTAAACCCCCCTTATTATGTATTTTCATTTTCTCAGGTTATAGTCCACACTGAAAATTAAATATAAGGATGTAATTATCCAAATTGATCCAACACAATGTAAGTGTTCTGGGAACTCTGACATACAGATGATAGGCATTGTGGAGAAAGGATATATGGCCCTTTTCAACTGACAGAAATTACACCTATGCTTCTTAACTGATCATTTCAAAGATCAGGGAAAAAACAAAGACTTTAAGATGAAGATATTGATTTAAATATGATATGATTCAAAGGTAAATATTCAAACCTATTCTTTCTATGTCTTATTATTTATTCTATTTTATGTGATATGTGCTATTTATGGTGATGGACAAATTCAGTTAGTTACTGAAGAAGGAATCGACATACAAGCAGTGACCCCTCTAGTATACAATTGTAATTGTTCTTCTTTGAGCTGAACTTTAGATGACAAGATTTTTTTTTTTAATTCAGTTATTCTGATCTAAGTTTTTCTTTATCTATACTCTATTCCTCCCAGGCACTTGCAGGGACAGGGAGGGGGGATCAAATGATACACAAACGTGTTATATGTTGTGCAGATATGTATGTGTGCATATGTATATTTGTATGTAAAGGGTCAAGGAAGTAGAAGAAAGAATATAAATTGGTATTGGTAACAACTCTTCAACATATAAAACAGGAAAAAATTTCTTGCCAAGATATCTGATTATTCCCTTTCTCTAAAATATCAAAATCTTTATAAAGGGGTTATGCATTCAGAGGATTCATTAACTGAAGGATCCAGTGAATTATGATTACTTGTTAACATGTACTTTGTTTAAACAAATTTAGAAATCTATCAAGTGCAAAAAAAGATTTACCTTGAAGTATAGTGGATTTGTGATCATAAAACATTCTGAAGGTCGAAGACTTTGCTTCCTGAAGGTTCCGTTTGGAAGGGGCTTATCTACTTCCCTATCCCTGCCAATAACTCTCCTGTAGAGACATTTCCAGGAAAAAACAACAACCAAAAAGGGAGAAAAAGAAATGAAGCACTAGAAATTTCAGGGAAGCCTCCAGTGTGGATATGAAATAAAAGCAGCAGTTTGGTGACTCCCTCATACCTACATTAAACCTGTCTAAGTTACTTTGGACTTAATAAATAGGAGCAGGTTAGATGAAATACAAAAGCTTTTTGCCTTTATTTTCAACTTCAAAATAAATACATTCACTTGGTAACCCTTATTTGTATTTCCTTAAGTTCTATTTAACATACTGACCTTTTTTATTTAATTACAGTTAGAAATAAAATATATAATATCTAACACTGCTAAACTATCATGGAAGATATATCAAATAACAATATAACTGACAATTTTTATAGCTCTGAGGAAATCATCTTCAAAATACTCTAAAATCATTTTCTGAATATTAGATAAATCATTTAATTTGTATTCCATTATATTATACATGTAAGTAGCATAAATGTGGTCTTTTACATGCAAAAGACTATGACACTTGAACTGAAGAATATTAACATATTTTAATTGATTGATTAGTTTATAATATTTGAAAGTGGCAGGTAAAAGTACAACATACTTGTTTTTGAGAACTGAAAAGTGATCAACAGATAGTGTTTTTGTTATCCTGTCTTATTAATACGAGGTAGTATTATTTGATGGTTAATCGTACCTTTAGAAAGATGAAATCTGATCTATTTCTTTAGCAAGTGGTTCATTTAAAGATAGTTCTTTGTCTAGCTCTGTCCTAATTAAAGCTTCTTCTTTCTCTTCATTTAGTTCTGTTCTAATTAGAGGCAATATCATTTTCCAAAAACAAACAAATGAATGGATGGATTAGAAGTATAGACCAACCATGGGGATAAAAAAGAAAATATTGGCTTAGTAAATATATGAAAATTAAAATAATTGAGTTACTTTTTTCGATGTAATTGAGTTACTTTGATATTAATCATTCATACTTAACCTAACTCTCTTGTTTGCTATATGCCGGTGAACTAACCCAGGGGTGCCAAAATTACCATTGATCAATCGCTTGAAATTATAGCATTTGAACTTGAACCTTTAATTCTGCTGTGTTGTACTCTATATTCTATCATTATAGTTTGTGGAATTATTCATTCTGGAAACAGACCAATATTGTCAAATTGTTGTAGAATTTTAAGAGTGAACCCTTTCTACTTATGGCGATCTTAAGACTGGAAGGAAATTCTATTTTGATTATAGTGAGCAGATACCCTTTATTTACAAAGAGGGGCCTAGAGGGGATTAACAAAATACAGAGTATGGAACATTTAGATCCTTAGATATTTAATACTTTCCCTGATGAAATAGGATAAAAGCAAATTAAGACTGTAGCCATGACACTTTATTGGGAACAGTCTTTTGTAGTGGAAAGAGCACGAATGTGCCCTGTCAAGACTAGTAATCTCCTTAATAATTTTTTTTGTTTCATTTTGGTAAATCACTTAACTGATTAAAACTTCAGTTTGTTTAATTATAAAATTAAGAGTATTAACCTGAATTTTTTTTTTAAGATTTTTTTATTTGACAAGGAGAGATCACAAGTAGGCAGAGATAGAGAGAGAGGAGGAAGCAGGCTCCTCGCCAACCAGAGATCCTGATGTGGAACTCAATCCCAGGACCCTAGATCATGACCCGAGCCGAAGGTAGATGCTTAACCCACTGAGCCACCCAGGCACCCTAAGCTGAATTTCTTTAAGGTACTTTTTTACTCTGAAATTTTAGGTCCCTTGTTAACAATTTATCAAAGACACTTGACACTACTGACTTGATTTTTTTTTTTACTTCTATAAATAATCTTTCAAGTGCATATTATTTAGGTGGCAATTTAGTACAAATGCATAAAAGTTTTGTCTGAGTCACCCCAACAACAGACATATATAAGCAAGTGGTAAATTAGTCCTCCTCTTCTCCTATAGTAACACATGGGATTTTGTATGGAGCATGTAATAGTTGTTTTTCTCTGTAACTTACAATGAAGAGCCTAAGATCTAGTTTTGGAATTATGTTGGGAATTCTTAGACGGCTTACTTTACAATGCATGGATTACAATGAAAATATATTTACAGATATATAAAGATCCCTAGTGTGGTGTACTTCAGAGAGTTTATAACTGAAACACAGAAGAGACTCCCAATGGAGACCTCCAACTACATGAGAGACGTAGGAATCTTTCTTTTCAAGTTGGATGATCAAAAGTCCAGGTTAACTCAGGGCCAGTCTCACGATATGCCTGTTACCCCAGTGTAATTCTTAATAGTGTCCCTTTTCATTCTTAAAAGTGTCCCTTTGGTTGATAAAAAAATATTTTCAAGCTATCTCTAGGTAATTTATGGAAAGTTATTTCTATCATATCTTTAATAAGTCATTTTATAATATGCATAATGCATATTAAAAGTATTCTCTTTTATATCATACTTCTATCCCACAGACTTCATGTAAACTTATCAATTGGTCTGTTTCTTTCTTTGGTTTTTTAATCTGATTCTGTATAATTATACTGTTACAGCATTGATGTTTCTTTGCATTTTCCTCTTAATATTTTCTGGCAATAATAAAAGAAATGAAATGTCTAATTTGTTCCTAGAACAATGTTAAATCTATAAACTTCACCACAACCTATAAGATATATGAAATTGAGTCAGCTTGAGAGTTTTATTTATACTTTCTTGTAACATAGCTTTAAAAAGAACATGTGTTCCTGCCTAAGTTATGTTAATTGAATTTTCTATTTTCTTAAACAGGACAGAAAGGCCAGTAACTCCATTCTGTAGGTTGTTCTCCCAACCCTGTCCAGTCAATATATTTTTAAAAAATAAAACATATTTAGAAAATAAAAACTGGATGGAAAGGCTCTGAAAGGTACTTTACTTTTTAAAATGTATTTATTTATTTGAGAGAGAGAGAGAGAGAAGGAGAGCATGTGTGTAAGTGGAGGAGGGAAAGAGCAGAGGGAGAGGGAGAGAATCTCAAGAAGACTCCCTGCTGAGTGCAGAGCTGATGACCCTGATATCATGACCTGAATTGAAATCAAGAATCAGACACTCAACTGAGCCAATCAGGTGCCCTGAAAGGTACTTTTCATAAATGTAACTTCACAGTATTTGGTGAATATATGCTTTATTAGCTAGTGTGAGTGAGAAATATTCCATGAAAAACTAATATGACAGACTTCCACGAAGATAGGGTACTCCTGGTAGGTAAAAAGCTATTAATTGGGGTGCCTCGGTGGCTCAGTGGGTTAAGCCTCTGCCTTCAACTTGGGTCGTGGTCTCAGGGTCCTGGCATCGAGTACCGCATCGGGCTCTCTGCTCGGCGGGGAGCCTGCTTCCTCCTCTCTCTCTCTGCCTGCCTCTCTGCCTACTTGTGATCTCTCTGTCAAATAAATAAATAAAATCTTAAAAAAAAGCTGTGGTCCATATATACTATAGAGTATTATGTCTCCATCAGAAAGAATGAATACCCAACTTTTGTAGCAACATGGATGAGACTGGAAGAGATTATGCTGAGTGAAATAAGTCAAGCAGGGAGAGTCAATTATCATATGGTTTCACTTATTTGTGGAGCATAACAAATAGCATGGAGGACATAGGG